>NC_140179.1:21851602-21864102 GCF_963971535.1 Notolepis coatsorum | reverse complement strand
AGACACACAAAGACAGGATGACACAGGAAGTGAGAGGGCAGAGGACACACATGACACTGGGAACACAGTTCAGATTTAGTGTTTACTTCTCACCCTGGAGCAGATAGTGAGTGTGTGTGGGCTGTGTCCCAAATCTGCAAACGGAATGCAGGCCCAGTAGTACACATGAAGCTTTCACAGTAAATAAACCACACAGATGTAAAATCGTCCACATGACCCAGTGATCCATTTGATTTGAACTGGACAGCAGAAGCGCATGTGGAATAACATTATAATATCCACAACGTCTTAAAGATAGCACTTTAAGCCTGTGTAAAGCCTGTCCTGGCTTGCTGTGGCCACAGATAACCTGTGGGAACTGACGTACTTATGAACTGGTTGTGTGTGGGAACTGACGTACTTATGAACTGGTTGTGTGTGGGAACTGAAGTACTTATGAACTGGTTGTGTGGGGCTCTCCTGGTTGTGTGGGGCTTTACTGGTTGTGTGGGCTCTACTTCCTGGTTGTGTGGGCTCTCCTGGTTGTGTGGGGCTCTACTTCCTGGTTGTGTGGGGCTCTACTTCCTGGTTGTGTGGGCTCTTCTGGTTGTGTGGGGCTCTACTTCCTGGTTGTGTGGGGCTCTACTTCCTGGTTGTGTGGGGCTCTCCTGGAGGACTCACACGTTGCTGTCGTAGTCTGCAGCGTAGTCGGCAGCAGAAGAAGAGCTGTTCATCAGGAAAGACCAGCTGGAGTTGGGATGGAACATGTGGGGGTTGGCAAAGGTGCTGAGGCGGTTGTGGCACATTTCTGACGAAGAGGAGGGAAGAGAGGCATGTTTAATGTATGATGAAGAGGCATGTTTTTTTTTTTTTTTCTTTTTTTCATCCCAATGTTAGTCGTTATGCCAATTCCCAATGCCCTTCCTGGTCGTTGCGTGCTTTACCACCTACCGTCGGTCTCTCACAGAGAGAGTGTAACGTGTGGAAGGTCACACTACCTCTCTTAGATCCTTCCCTAGCTGTGCAGGCGCCCCGACCGAACTGTGGGAGTCGCTGTTTACAACGACCAGGACCCACCCCACCGGCTTTCCCACCCGCTAACACTGCCAATTGTGTTAGTGGACGGTCGGCCAAACCGGAGGCACAGCTGGATTCGATCCCACTGTCTCTGTGGTGGTAGACAGACGCTTAGTCCGCTGCACCACCCGGCCGCCCCATGTTTAACCCATTCTCTGCCGGAGCTTATATCCATCCTTGTAGCCTCTCTGCCAGCACTATTTGTCTATGGAGATGTTCACCTTCTTTGCAGGGCTATAACTTTTTAAATTGTATTGCTAAATTGACATTACTATGGCCCATTATCTATCGTTCAGGATGTAGGAACGTTTTACTTTTTCATTCACACATTCATACTAAAATACCGTCCAGAGTATAAATATGTTTTTATCGTTTTCTGCTGTATTTCATAGAACGTGAGATATAGCCATAAATGCATATATTAGATGATCAAATGCAGTTTGATACCGATCAACGTTATATTAAAAATTTCAACTGTACATGATCCTAAACGTCATGACTGGTTATCTGCTGGTGACCGGAGGGGGGGGTCGTTTATAATTCAATGACCGACGTTGAATGATTCATGTAGTATGGGTGATATATAGATCAGAGCAGTTTGTATGGATAATAATAATCAAAAGCGCTGAAACTCACGGCAGCTTCCTCTTACCGTTGGGCGATCACACTGGCGCAAACAGATCCCAGTTATGTGATGTTGATCTAGATGATCCAGTTCCGGTTTGTATAATACTAATATACGTCCAATCATGTTGTTTATTGAGTTATGGCAACAGATCGATATCCACGGTGTCTGGATAGAGTCCCGCGAGCGATAGCGAGTGGCCGGACGGAATAGGGGACGGACTAAGCACTTCCGGCCACTTCCGGTTTTGGCAACTCGCCGATCGGCCACCAGGTGGCGGTATTGAAGCGTTGCAGAGTTGAGCGGAGTCCAACAACACCAGCCAAGACTCCGTGGGTGAAATGTGAATACCATGACAAAAATATGAAATATTGATCTCAAAGACGCCTTTAGGCGTCATTGGCAGATTACGCATGGCGGAGAATGACGTGTAAACACGTCATCGGCGGAGAATGGGTTAATGTATGATGAAGAGGCATGTTTAATGTATGATGAAGAGGCATGTTTAATGTATGATGAAGAGGCATGTTTAATGTCTGGATGAAGAGGCATGTTTAATGTCTGATGAAGAGGCATGTTTAATGTCTGGATGAAGAGGCATGTTTAATATCTGATGAAGAGGCATGTTTAATGTATGATGAAGAGGCATGTTTAATGTATGATGAAGAGGCATGTTTAATGTATGATGAAGGGGCATGTTTAATGTCTGATGAAGAGGCATGTTTAATGTATGATGAAGAGGCATGTTTAATGTATGATGAAGAGGCATGTTCAATGTATGATGAAGAGGCATGTTCAATGTATGATGAAGAGGCATGTTTAATGTATGATGAAGAGGCATGTTTAATGTATGATGAAGAGGCATGTTTAATGTATGATGATGAGGCATGTTTAATGTCTGATGAAGAGGCATGTTTAATGTATGATGAAGAGGCATGTTTAAAGTGGAGATGAAGCAGTGAACAATGTGATCCTAGTTTGTTTGTTGTGTACCTTGTGTAAGACAGGGTTCTATAATCAAATGTGAAATCTATCTTATTTGTCTGAAAAATCAAATATAATATCCCTGTTTTCAACATGGGCGCCGCCATTTTGTTGCTGATGTCATGGCTGACGTCATGGGGCTGGTTTGGTGTATACACTGCTGGTTAGCTGCCTATAGTGAATGGGTCAGTCAGTAAATAAAATGTTGCCTACAAAACAACGGGACCGCGGTGGTTCTGTTTGTATTGCTCCTGGCTGTTCAAACTAATTTTACCATGTGAAAGAGAGGAAAGTTGGTTAATTTCCACAAACTACCAGTGAAAAAAACAGTGTTGTTGGCACATTGGCTCAGGCTGGCTGCACTCAGGCGGCGCGACCAGCCTGTTGGACAGGGAAGGAGGATCTGCAGCGAACACTTCATTGCCTCGGATTATGTTGTTGGGGGTGGAAGGTTTGTCCAGAAGACCACTAATCAGCTGAAGCCGGACGCGGTTCCCTCAGTCTTCGACAGACAGACCGGCCCAGGCAGTTCAGCGTTGCGGAGCATTCAGCCTGCTGGCTACCTAGATCCACTTCAACCAGCGTCGCGGAGCATTCAGCCTGCTGGCTAGCTAGCTCCACTTCAACCAGCCGAGCGTCGGGAGCTCCAGCAGCTTGTCGATGTGCTAATAGCCTGGAGCCAGCTACCGTTAGCTTGCCGAGGCTATTAGCACATCGACAAGCTGTGTAGCCAGCTACCGTTAGCTTGCCGAGGCTATTAGCACACCGACAAGCTGTGTAGCCAGCTACCGTTAGCTTGCCGAGGCTATTAGCACATCGACAAGCTGTGTAGCCAGCTACCGTTAGCTTGCCGAGGCTATTAGCACATCGACAAGCTGTGTAGCCAGCTACCGTTAGCTTGCCGAGGCTATTAGCACATCGACAAGCTGTGTAGCCAGCTACCGTTAGCTTGCCGAGGCTATTAGCACATCGACAAGCTGTGTAGCCAGCTACCGTTAGCTTGCCGAGGCTATTAGCACACCGACAAGCTGTGTAGCCAGCTACCGTTAGCTTGCCGAGGCTATTAGCACATCGACAAGCTGCTGGAGCTCCCGACGCTCGGCTGGTTGAAGTGGATCTAGGTAGCCAGCAGGCTGAATGCTCCGCGACGCTGAACTGCCTGGGCCGGTCTGTCAAAGACCGAGGGAACCGCGTCCGGCTTCAGCTGATTAGTGGTCTTCTGGACAAACATCCCACCCCCAACAACATAATCCGAGGCAATGAAGTGTTCGCTGCAGATCCTCCTTCCCTGTCCAACAGGCTGGTCGCGCCGCCTGAGTGCAGCCAGCCTGAGCCAACGTGCCAACAACACTGTTTTTTTCACTGGTAGTTTGTGGAAATTAACCAACTTTCCTCTCTTTCACATGGTAAAATTAGTTTGAACAGCCAGGAGCAATACAAACAGAACCACCGCGGTCCCGTTGTTTTGTAGGCAACATTTTATTTACTGACTGACCCATTCACTATAGGCAGCTAACCAGCAGTGTATACACCAAACCAGCCCAATGACGTCAGCAACAAAATGGCCGCGCCCATAATGATAAATGCTTCACAAATCGTTTTTTCTTAGAAACTGCTTATTTTTATAACGTGATTTTTTCTGTGGCTTATCTAAATACTAATGTGATGCTATGAATATGTATTTATCGCTATGCTTCATCTCCACTTTAATGTCTGATGAAGAGGCATGTTTATAAAATAAACACATACATTCATCTGATTCAGTGTGTTCTGTTTTAGGGCTGTGCTCAACTTAAGACATTCTTAGTTTGCTAAGAGTAAATATAATTATCTACAAATGGATCAGTTGATTTTAGTGGAAGAACATCAGTAGAATAGTGCTGTCTTTCAGTCAACTCGACTCGCCACAACTCACTTTATGGGAATAGCATCATCCTCACATGCGATTGGCCAGCACCTGGGGAGTCCCGCCGCTCCCCGAGGTATATTGACCTCCTTTGGCCTCCTTTCCTTCACAATAAGAGCTTGTCAAGAGTCTAAGCTTTGAAATTTTCTTTTTTTCTTTTTGCTTTTGAAGGCAGAGCCTACGAGTTCCTATAGTGTTATCATTTGGGGCTGAACACAACATTAACCCTTTCACGACCACACTACAGAAGGTTAACCCCTTCACTACCACACTACAGACGTGTTAACCGTCCACCGTCTGTAGTGTGGTAGTGAAGGGGTTAACCTTCTGTAGTGTGGTCGTGAAAGGGTTAACCCTTTGTCGTGTGGCAGTGAAAGGGTTAACCTTCTGTATTGTTGCACTGAAAGTGTCGCAATTATGCCACAACAATGTGGAACGCCCTACCCACAGCCGTAAAAAGATGTGAATCCCTACCCACATTCAAAACCGCTCTTAACACTTAACACGACCACGAGTTACATGTAATACAGGTTTCGAATCCATGCGTTGTGGACAGAATCACGTATAAAGCCGTGGCAAGTTGTTATTGCTTTTATATCATTTTAATAACCGGGTCAAGGTCGCGGAGCGGCACTGCATATATTCCCTAGTCTGTGAATTTTAGAAGATGCAATACCGGCCAGATCCTCTTAGGGGCGCTATCGCGCTACTGCAATGTGCCCTGTGGGCGAACGGATTACTTTTTTCTTTTCTTTCAATGGATATTTTTAGTACCCGGATTCTGAATCAGCATCTTGTACCGTGGATTACGTTTCGAATCGCAGATTTCACCATGGAATAAGGGGATTTATCATCAGCCAATGGACATATCGATCTACCAGATGGGGAAATGCTCAGGGGTATCTCACCGGCTCATGGTAAGATCTTTTTCACATAAATTACAGCCGGATCAGAGCTTGCTATGATACGCAACCAGCCGAGCAGCGTATGTGGCTAGTTACACGACCACTGTTATTGGTAATCAATAATAATAAACGACGTCGCCCGCCCCCCCCCCCCCCCCCCCTTTGATGCATACATGCTTTGGGACAGTCCCGATGATATGCAGTTTGAGTTATTTCTTTAGCATATGTAAAACGGAAATGCCGTTGAATATAACGTTAGCAGCTATTAGCCCTATAACTAGCCTTCCAGAAAATATACGAGACAAAATCCGCTATAATGCTTATATTCACGGCGCTATAAAATGACAACCTATTGATGCATTTTTTTTTTAAGTCATTTTGATGGGACGGTTTATGAACTCAATTGACAATGAGAATGGACAGATAGCAATACTATAAAGTATAGATTTAGCTGTACAAAAAGACACCGGCCTGTTTACAAAAGCTGGTCCTCAACCACTATATTAGACGGGTCCCAGCGGTCGCCAATGTGTTAAAGAGCACCTACGGGAGGCTGCAATTCGAAACTGGCCACCGTAAATGTCCAACCCCCCCCTAATAGACAGTCTCCTCCCCACCGTATGTATATATTCTCTCCCCACCGTATGTATATTTGTTCTCCCACCCACCCACCCCCTCCTAATGTACAGTCTCCTCCCCATCATATGTATATAATCTCTGTTAGGATCTATGGGTAACAGTACTGTATATTTGCATATCGTATATGTCACAAATGTAACAGTACTATATACCTGTATGTCATGTATGTCCCTATGCCATAAATGTCATGATGTCATGTATGTTGTGTATGTCATAAATGTCACTATGAATTGAAAATGGGGGACCCTGATGTAAACAAGACAAACGTCTTTCTCTGGTCTGCATCCCCTTAACAATTGTGTGTATTGAGCCGTACTGTATTGTACCCATTCTGCAATCTGTTAAATAAAGTTTTAATTCATTCATTCATTCAAAGGGTTAACCCTTTGTAAGTGTGGTAGTGAAAGGGTTAAGAAGCAGCCAGGCTGCTTGGCTCCTAGGGCTCTGTTCTATACTGTAGAGCAGTGATGTAATATCACAGAGAGCGACTCGGGACACTTGAACGTGCTATAGAGGGGGAAACCTGTCACGTCTACAGTTGATGATTCACCCTTGTGTGATGGAAATGATTTGGGCACTGTGACAAGCCCATCCCTCTCCTACAGGTTAACTCAGGGATATACCTGGAACAGACCTGTACTAACCTGTCTGTCATTCACAGCATGGCACCTTGGCAATCAGACATACCTACTCAGGTGTGTCAGGAGGAGGAGGCACACCTGTGCAAAAGGACTGGCTTCTCCAGTGTGGCTGTCTCTCTCCTCCAAGCTGGTCATGGCATTTTGGTTCTGTTTGTTTGTTTGGGTTTGGTTTGGTTTGTTTGTTTCTCATCTTCTCACTTACACGCACCACACACTGACTCATCCATGCACTCACTACATTACTGATAATACTGATCCACTCATTCTTTAATTCTTTTTGTAAATAGTTTAATAGCATACTTGTGTGGTCTCCCTTGTTTTTGTCTGTACCTTGAGTTTGGTTCATGACAGGCACGATTTGGCAGAGCTACACACTAGAGAACGCACACTGCCTGCTGTATATCTCGCATGCTCCCATAGAGAGAGTTGTGTCGAACAGAGTTGCCTGAAAGAGAACAGTCAGTTAAGTATGTAACTGTGGTTCTCTGAAGGAAACGGAGTGAGAAACAACTGTAGAGTGCCCGTCAAAGTTAGCTCGTCTTGAAGAAGGAAAGAATGCCAGCACAAGGTAATATACCCTGGGGAAGGGTGGGACTCCCCAGGTGCTGGCCAATCCTTTCTGCTTAATTTAAAAGGTGTTTATAACTACTTCAAGCCAATGGCATGTAATGATGCTATTCCCATAGAGTGGGTTGATTCATTGATTGATTGAAAACTTTATTAACAGATTGCAGAATGGGTACAGTACAGCTCAATACAATTGTTAAGGGGATGCAGACCAGAGAAAGACTTTCGTCTCGTTTACATCAGGGTCCCCCAACGTCTCACCCCGTTTCCTTCAGAGAACCAAGATTGCTTACGTAACCAAACCTTTCCCACATTATTGTCCTTCTGCAATTTAATTGTATCAAGTAGAAAATTACTAATCAACTGAAAAGTCTTAGTTGACTAAGACCCAAAGACCATTGTGGACTAATGGTCTAAGAGAGGGCCAGCCCCAATATACATTTACATTTAGTCATTTAGCTGCTGCTTTTATCCAAAGTTCTGTATGACAAGTCATCAGGAAGGCCACAACTCTATCAGCTGAGTAACAATGTTCATCAAAGTGTTGAGTGCTACAGTGTAGGATAGTTTAAGTGCATGACAGTAAAGTTAGTTAGGGTTAGATTTTTTTTTTCATTTTTCTTTTTTTTCATTTCAGATAATGGTTGAAGAAGTGCGTCTTTAGTCGACGGCGAAAGATTGGACGGGTTTCGGCTGTCCTAACTGTGGTGGGTAGTTCATTCCACCATTGTGGGGCAAGGACTGAGAAAAGGCAGCTTCTCCTTGATGACCCTCCCGGAGCTCGGATAGGAGTGGGTCTGAGGCTGCAGTTACAGTAGGGCCATTTCATTTAGTTTCATTTAGCTTTTCAGAACGGCTCCGTATCGCGCAAATTACATGGCACCATTGTCGGCGAGTTTAGGCGAGTTTCCAAAACGAAAACACCCTTTCAGCGTTGCCGCTAGAAAAATGCGTTTTCCTGCTAAAAATGCGTTTCTTTTTAACTTGGACATGCAAACGTAATCATTCGAAAATAGAACGTTGCTGTTTTACACCAGTGTAACCATGGCCTGAGACGGCCAGAAGATGCAGAGCGTAGGGGTCTTCATATATTTGAAAGAAACAAAGAAACTGCATGTGTGTGTGTGTGTGTTTGTTGGGTTGTTCACATATCATCTTACCAGTGTTCCAAAAGTTATCGCAGGTGGACCATGGCAGTGGGTAGGTGAAGGAATTGAACAGGTAGAAGAGAGTCCAGGCCAGCACCACGATGTAGTATATGTTCAGATAGAGTACGATCACTTGGGACGCATACCCCACCCCTGGCAGAACACAGGAACATTTCACACAGTGGTTTAATGGTTTCTTTATATGTCAATCTTTTGCATCACCCACCCCCAGTCAACGATTAGGGAACCAAACCAAATGAATCCTGATCTAGGGTTAGGGTCTGACCTACTGGGTCTCTGAAAACCCGTAGGTGCCTCTTTGCTTCAATTTAAAACCTGAAGCAATCTTGACACCCACCACTAAAACCTGAAATACAGTACCTACACTAATCCATAATATGAAATACAGTACCTACACTAATCCAGATTATGAAATACAGTACTTGCACTAATATAGAATATGAAATACAGTACCTACACTAATCTATAATATGAAATACAGTACCTACACTAATCCAGATTATGAAATACAGTACCTACACTAATCTATAATATGAAATACAGTACCTACACTAATCCAGATTATGAAATACAGTACCTACACTAATCTAGAATATGAAATACAGTACTTGCACTAATCCAGAATATGGAATACAGTGCCTACACTAATCTAGAATATGAAATACAGTACTACACTAATCTAGAATATGAAATACATTACCTACACTAATCTAGAATATGAAATACAGTACTGCACTAATCTAGAATATGAAATACAGTACCTACACTAATCTAGAATATGAAATACATTACCTACACTAATCTAGAATATGAAATACAGTACTACACTAATCTAGAATATGAAATACAGTACCTACACTAATCTAGAATATGAAATACATTACCTACACTAATCTAGAATATGAAATACAGTACTACACTAATCTAGAATATGAAATACAGTACTTGCACTAATCCAGAATATGAAATACAGTACTGCACTAATCTAGAATATGAAATACAGTACTACACTAATCTAGAATATGAAATACAGTACTTGCACTAATCCAGAATATGAAATACAGTACTACACTAATCTAGAATATGAAATACAGTACTACACTAATCTAGAATATGAAATACATTACCTACACTAATCTAGAATATGAAATACAGTACTGCACTAATCTAGAATATGAAATACAGTACCTACACTAATCTAGAATATGAAATACATTACCAACACTAATCTAGAATATGAAATACAGTACTGCACTAATCTAGAATATGAAATACAGTACCTACACTAATCTAGAATATGAAATACATTACCTACACTAATATAGAATATGAAATACAGTACTACACTAATCTAGAATATGAAATACAGTACTTGCACTAATCCAGAATATCCGTGAATAGATTTGTTGAGGTATGTTGTACTCATTCCTTTGCATTCCTTACTTTATTGCATTATTGTATTTCACTTCCATTTTGTGGTTTTCACACTAAGTTCTTCTCTGTCCGGCATGGCCGTGCCGTGAACAAAGATTTGATTTCCCCAAAGGGGAAGTGATAACGTTCTTATCTATCTTCCTGTCTTCGTCACTTTGTCTTCATCAGGCCCCAAAAGGCAAAAACACAGTGGTTCCACTCAAATCCACACACATTACACATTAAGACACAACAACAACAACAACAACAACAACAACAACAACCACATGCATCCCGCAGTTCATTTTGTAGAAGGTTTTGAGAACAAAACCACCAGAGTACTAACTCATGTGACGTTTTTATAACGACTGGAAAACGACTACTGAAAACTGCAGTAATGTCAAATACAATCATGTCTTTCTTTGCTTCTTTGCTCTTTGCTTCTTTAACTTTTCCATGCTTTCATTTAATTAAATTTTTAAACAATACTTTCCTCTGTCAACTGATACTTTGGTTTCATAATATTGCAAGAATTTGGGGCTACGGTTGGAGTTTACCCTCAAACATGGGACAGATCTTCCTCCACGCGGTGACCCCCCCCTCACTGGTGTACTGGCCCAACGCCGTCTCCAGGAAGAACAAAGGGATACCACAGAAGAAGAGGAACACAAAGTAGGGGATGAGGAAGACACCTGCAGATACAGACACCCACAAAGAAGAACACAAAGCATAATGGCTCATTCAGGGTGGTGCGTTGGGGTGGAGGGGCAATTTGTGTGACATTATGCTGTGACATTTTTCACCCCCCCCCCCCCCCCCCCCCCCCTCTTCATATATATATATATATATATCAGTGGCGGCCGGCCGATAAGGGCGCTAGAGCGCCGCCCTTTCTTTTTGGGCCCTATAAATAAAATAAACATGTTTAAAATGAATAATATTTACTCATTTTAAGTATGTTTGTGTTTCCAATGCACAATATATCGTTAATATATCAAATATAAATAATTGTTTTCATTAACAGGAAGTGACTCCTTTCCTTAGCCGCATTTCTCTCGGGCTAGACGCAATAGGCGTCTATTCTTTCCGTAGCCGCATTTCTCTCGGGCTAGACGCAATATCGCTTACAGTGGGCGTGCACTGGTTTCATCGCTGTATCCGTCGCAGCCAATCAGTGCGTAACGCGCTGTGCGTTGAAATATGATGTATTATGATGGAAGCCGGGCGCTTTATCAAGCGATCTATTATCATCTAAGCAAGCAGCGTCTATACTTTCCGTAGCCTCATTTCTCGGAGACGCTCTCTGATTGGCCGATGCCAGTACTTTCCGTAGCCGCATTTCTCGGAGACACTCTCTCTGATTGGCCGACGCCAGTTTCTACACTGGTTAGGTAGTTACTTTTCGAAGTTGGTTACGGTTAGAGTTTGTCTTAGAGCATGACGGCAAGTTCTTTCGACGGTTAAGCTTAGGCACTCTTTCAAAGTTGGTTAAGGTTAGAGTTTGTCTTAGAGCAGGGCGATAGAACGCCAGGTAGTTTGCAGGCTGTTCGATGCTGTTGTGTTGTGATGCAGTCACTCTGGACCAGACCTGGGCATTGTACGGCCCGCGGGCCGGATCCGGCCCGCGGGATGATTCTGACCGGCCCGCGAAAGATTACATGATAATAAAAAAAAATTAAAAAAAAATTAAAAAAAATATATTTTTTTAATATTTTTTTTTATTTTTATTTTTTACTTTTATTTTTTTTTCATGTCAACGTTCACACACACAGTATACGCTTAGGAGACATGCTCAGAATATGTTGGTTCTCTTTGGATCCACCTACATATGTGAACAGACATTCTCAGTCATGACGTTTACCAAGTCCATAGGTACAGATCCTCTCTCACTGATGAACATCTGGCAGCTGTGCTTCACATCTCCACCTCAGACATGCAACCTGACTTTGATGGACTTGTTAAAGCTCAACAGAGACTGGATTTCTCACACTGAATGAAAAAAAAGAACTGAAGAACACTAAAATGTGGAAATATAACAAGTGAAATGGGACACTTGATATTTTTTTTTCTTTTTTTTGCACAGTTCTGAAAACATAAAATGTTTAATATAGGCATGTAAAGTAAAAAAGGCTACAAAACTGGGACACTTTTCTTTACACAGTTCAGTGACATGTCTTGTTTATTTTTGCTATAAGATGATGTGATGTCTTTAGAAAGCTAAGAAAATCCTTGTTTCAATAGTATATGAAACTCAAAATTCCCTTTGTTATTAATGTTTCACATTTTGTTTATCATTTTGGAAATAAATTCTATTTGAATAAATGATATTTTTGAAAGCTATAACCTCACCTTTTAATTGCCAAATAATAACATACACTCTTACCAGGGGTCAAAACAATGCCATTTACTGCTTTTTATATAGAAATAAAATTTATATTATGCATAATTGAGTTTGGAATTTTGGCCCGGCCCCCCAACATATTTTCAGTTGCTCATTCGGCCCCCCGGGAAAAATAATTGCCCACCCCTGCTCTGGACAGTGGATATACAACCACAACAACAGTCTTGGACTGTGGGACAGTGGACATTATACAC
>NC_140179.1:21626602-21849102 GCF_963971535.1 Notolepis coatsorum | reverse complement strand
GGCTATTATTATATTATTATTAGGCCTTTAGATATAATTTTATTTGAATACATTGTTATTATTAGGCCTTTAGATAGAAGTTTACCTGAATACATGGCTATTATTATATTACTATTATTATTATTATTATTATATTATTATTATTATTATTATTATTATTATTATTATTATTATTATTATTATTATTATTATTATTATTATTATTATTATTATTATTATTAGGCCTTTAGATAGAAGTTTACCTGAATACATGGCTATTATTATATTACTATTATTATTATTATTATTATTATTATTATTATTATTATTATTATTATTATTATTATTATTATTATTATTATTATTATTAGGCCTTTAGATAGAAGTTTACCTGAATACATGGCTATTATTATAGTATTATTATTATTATTATTATTATTATTATTATTATTATTATAGTATTATTATTATTATTATTATTATTATTATTATTATTATTATTATTATTATTATTATTATTATTATTATTATTATTATTATTAGGCCTTTAGATATAAGTTTACCTGAATACATGGCTATTATTATATTATTATTATTATTATTATTATTATTATTATTATTATTATTATTATTATTATTATTATTAGGCCTTTAGATAGAAGTTTAACTGAATATATGGCTATTATTATATTATTATTAGGCCTTTAGATAGAAGTTTCTATCTAAAGTCTAGGTCTAGTCATGACACATTTTCTGGCTGAATCCAAGAATGGACAACTTTGAATGGGCATCCTTTATGAAGTGGAGACAGAGGGTCCATTGAAAGGATTACAAAAGCATTAGCCTGGTCGCAGGCCTGGCTCTGGAGGCCTGCGTGTAGAGTACTGTATATGTCTTGTGTTGCTCACTAAATATCTGATGTGGAGCTCCGCCCACGCAAGGTTAGCAGACATGAGTCTCTGGGACAACTCTCTTTTCTCCCTCTCACGCTCTCACCTCCATTTCTCATGATCATTCATTCACCCATGATCTCTCTTTATCTTGCTCTCTCTCTTCCTCTGTCACACACACGTGCAAGCCCAAGCATGCATCCACACACACACAAACACACACACACACACAGACATACACACACCTTAAATGTCTATCGCTGTTTCACAAATGCCTTATTTGTCCAACTTTGTCATTATCCTTTGACAGATCTATACATCTATACATTTCCCTCACTATCCACACTATGTTAAATCATGTAGTGAAGTTGAAGGAGGAAGAACAAGGAGCCGACCACTACAGACAGCTTCAGTGGAATCGTGTTGTGGCTGAGGAAGAGCTTGGACCTCATTTCCTGTCAGCTACTGATACTAGCAACCACCACTGCCCCAGGAAGTAAACAAGGGTCCATGTAGAATGTTTATGTTGTCAAGTTGACATGGGCCCTGTTCCTCGTACCTGGCTAACTGAGTTAGTGTCAGGATCTGAAGGATCTGAACTTTCTGGACAGTTTTCTGGCACCCCCGGGCGGTCTGTTCGCGGTGCTACAGGCCGCCGCCTTTCGTATGGACTTTTGTGTACACGTATTGTCAAGTCTGTTGTCTGTCTTGCTCCCTGTGTATCTCCCATTAGTCCAGATGTTCTAGTCTCCCATGTTACAATGTTTATTCCCGCCTGTTGGTTCAGTGTCTAGTCTCCTTCCCTTGTATTCATGTGTCCTGCCTGTCAGCCCCCAGCAGTTCCTTGTTGTCTAATTAGTACCTGTATATATTCTCCCCGCCCCTGTCTTCCAGTGTCGCGTCATTGTTTGTTGTTCTCCCGTCAGTACCCTTCCGTACTGTGTGTATCTCCTGTGTCAGTACCTTCCCGTATTTGTAGTCCATGTTTTGTAACGTGTGCCTTTTGACTATGCTCAAGTAAAGCTATTATTATTATCGGAACGTCGACTCGTTGCCTCGTCTCTCTTACTCCACATTGTCCCGCGATTGAATCCTACACTCCTCTCCTAAACTCGGATCCTCACAGTTAGCCGGATAATTTTCAGGATAGCTTGACTTAAGCTAGACCTTTCCGTTCCCCGACGCTCGATTGTCTAAATCACTATGGCAACAAATCAAAAAGTTTGAACCTGGGCCCTATATTGTACCCATTCTGCAATCTGTTAATAAAGTTTTCAATCAATCAATCAATCAATCAATCAATCAATGCCTTTAGAAAATCAGGATTTCTGCGATCGACACCTGCTGCCTTTTCAGGTGAGGCGGCCGCACGCAATTATCCTGAGTATCAAGTCTGGTTAGAATTAACGAGACTGAATCAGCGTTCGAGGAACAGGGAAAGCCCGGATTCAAACATCGGGTTAATTGAATCTGGATAATGGGACTTTTGATCTACTTAGTTGAACCAGGTAGGGCCATGGTCTACTGATAGAATGATGATAATAATAGTAATAATAATAATAATAATAAATTTTATTTGGTGGCGCCTTTCAGGACACCCAAGGTCACCTTACAGATCATAGAAAAAATAAGAATAAAAATAAAAAACACAAGGCAGTTAAAAGTCAAGGTTAACAATAAAACAAGTAACAGGAAGTATAAAAACAGTGAAGTTAAAATAACAAAACTAACAAACAGCAGGGCCCTATTCCCCGTACCTGGCTAACTGAGTTCGCCAGATAATTTTCAGCATAGCTTGACTTAAGCCAGACATTTCCGTTCCCCGACGTCGGATTTTCTAAGTCGCTATGGCAACAGATCGAAAAGTTTGAACCTGCTGCGGAGCAGGGTTTAGTTCAGTTAGCTGGATGAACCATGGCCACACCCTCGCAAAGAAATGCAGCTCGCTTCCTGACATATTTCTCACAGTCAATCTGCATTATACCATTCTGAATTATGTTTTTGTGCTTCGTTTTCCTAGAGGGGGCTTTTGAAATGTAAAATAATAGACCTAAATGCTGATAATAAATCATATTCAGCCTATAGATTTACTTTGTCCTAAATAATGCACGTCATAGTTATACGGATACGGCGCTCACGCGTCGCGACACACTATGTGGTTATTTTAATAATGCGGAGCATTGCGAATGTGAATCCCGCTGGGATATTTTTAATGAATGAAATCGGGCGTTTGGCTCTGATTAGTTTCATATTCTCTGCTGTGGATGTATTTGCTTAACGGAGCGCCCGGATTGTGTTTCATTCAAGCATAAATATAAGTGTCTATGCGTGGACTGTGGATTATGAATTTTCGAGGAATCTGAATCTGTGGATTGTTGAATTGTATCACTGTCACTCACACGTTATTGTGATATTGTAACTGGGATTAAAATGTCTGATGAGATGCGCTGTTTGACGGATTTGAGAAATTGAATGAGCCGTTGACATTAATGCATTTGAGAAAATGCTGTTCAAGCACTGTTATCTGATGATGAACATGTGTCACTGGTATAAACCAAAGGTTAATCAATTCAATGCATGTATGGATTATGTCCGAAACAGATTAAAACCTGATTAATAGTGAAACTGTATAGCCGGCTCCAAGCCTCTCTGACACGTTATTTCGGGGGTCGCGCCTTGAAAACTGTGTTTATATATAAAGTACATGATACCTAAGCCGAGCGCATACAGTACAGATATCCTCATAAGCATCTATTAATTTGTATCAATTAGATACTCTTTGGGCTTGTTTGTATCAACTTATTCTGAAAGAGTTAAACTAATTATTTTCGCTAGCAATAGATCTCATTTGATTATTCATTCCATTAAGCCTACTGCCATCAGGCACATTTAAAGAAATATAATCTGATTGATTGGGGTAATGAGGGACTTAACATTAGCCTATAGATTATGCATTTAACTTGTCGGCGAGGCTATTGAGCCGTACTGTATTGTACCCATTCTGCAATCTGTTAATAAAGTTTTAAATCAATCAATCAATCAATGCCGTTAGAAAATCAGGATTTCTGCGATCGACACCTGCTTTCAGGTGAGGCGGCCGCGCGCAATGATCCTGAGTATCAAGTCTGGTTCGAATTAACAAGACTGAATCCACCTTCGAGGAACAGGGAAAGCGCGGATTCAAACATCAGGTTAAAACCTGTTCCACCCGCGAGGGTCGGTACCGACCCTTAAATGACATTATGATCATATATCCATATTTTTCAGTGATGCAAAAATGTTGAGATTTTAAAATCAAACGTTTTCAAGTATTAACATCACTAACATGTCACAAAAGCATGTAGAATGTATATTATCATCAATACGTTAGTTTAGCAATAGGTTAAAAGTGCCATTAGATCGTTTTAAGTTTTCGATTTACTGAAGTCTACCGGGAGGACGGCGACCATTTTGAAAATTTTAACCATGGGAATTGTAGTTTTTTTGTGGCCATTTTGTGGAGGGCCTCTATAGCTGCCGATCAGCGTTGGAATTTTTTCGAACTTCACTTCCTGGCAGGTTCAGTGGGGGTTAAAAGTTCAGCGTTCTAAATGAATAATATCAATAACTGTTATTATTCGGGATAATAAGCCACAAAAGGTAACGTTTTTGACAAATATTGAAACGCAGTTAGTTTCTCCTCCCTATTGTTAGCATGTAGCAACAATTAGATCTGAAATTAGTTTCAAAATGGTTGCACTGTGGTGAAAATAAAAAAGTACAGTACATTACAGTAGATATCATTATCTGTTCTTATGCATGCCTGGTGATACTAAATCCAAATTGAACTCTGGCATTTGAAAGATAATATATGTATATATATAAATGTGCGAATTGGCTATAATAAGGTAATGTATAAGCATCTATTCTATATTCTATAATATATAATACATGGCTCTACATGGCTCTACATGGCACTACATGGCACTACATGGCACTACAGGGTACTACATGGTACCACAGGGCACTACAGGGTACTACATGGCACTACAGGGTACTACAGGGTACTACGGGGTACTACATGGCACTACGGGGTACTATAGGGTACTACATGGCACTACGGGGTACTACATGGTACTACATGGCACTACAGGGTACTACATGTCTGCTCCTTTGCAGCACCACAAACATGGGAACTCTCTAACTCTTCCCCCCCCCCCTCTTCCCCCCCCCTCCCTCCCCCCTCTCTCTGAGTGCCCGTCTCCTGGCGCTGACTAAGGTGATGGATGCCTCGGGGTCTTGGCCAAGATTGTAGTGACTGCTCTACATGCACCTCCGAGGCCTTGGATCAGTTATTCACCGCCGTCTGTCCGTGGTCCTGTCAACTGATTAACAGTATTAACAGACTGTTAACAGATTAACAGTCAACGCGGTTTCATTGCTGGGTTAAGTACTTCTATTCTATTCACATAATACGCTTACTTCATATATCTACTCCATTCACATATATGCCTACCACTTGTATCTATTGCTATGTCCGCCTACTACAATCTCATGAGCTGTCTAACGCCTGTCCCGTCTCCCTGTCTCCCTATGACTTGCTGTCCTGGAGTGTTGACCGGAGTGTTGGACGTCCCGTGACGAAGGCCGGGAGATTGCGACCCCCTCTGCGTGCCCCCCTGTCTCCGGAGGTCTCGTAGTGGTGACCGGAGTGCCGGATGTCCCGCAATGATGTCGGGGAGTTCGCGACCCTCTCTGCGCCACCCCCTATCTCCCTGTCTCCGGCTGTCCCTGAGCAACGACCGGAGTGTTGAATGTCCCGTGACTAAGACGGGGAGGACGTGACCCTCTTTGCGCCGCCCCTGTGCCTCAAATAGATCCGCTATCAACTCTATCTTTAATCTTTCAAAATGTTCAGTTGCTATCGCTATTAGCTCTATCTTTAATTTTTCAAAATGTACAGTTGCTATTGCATGCACTCATCTGTGTTTACCAACTGTCCGTCTGCAACACTACTATCACCAACATCTAAGAAGGGAGATCCCCCCTTGAATGGCCCTTCTAAGGTTTCTCTCCTCCACACTGCATGTGGAGCTTTTTTCCCTATTGTTAGGTTTTAGTGAGTTTTTCCTTACCTTCGCGTGGGGTATGTCTGGGAGTGCTTGCATTCTTTCATTTATTTGCATTAATCTAAAAATGTTTGGACCTTATGGTGTTCTTGTTCTGTTCTTGACTTATTGTTATGTTTTCTTCTTGACTTGTTTAAAGAAGACCTGTACGGCCCATGGGGACATTAACGTGTGTTGTCGGGCCCTATAAATAAATTTGATTTGATTTGATTTGATTTATTTCAAATTGCATTGGTCCGGATGGGAGAATTCAGTACTGTATCTACAGAACCTTCGGTTTTATCATCTTCCCTTTATTAATTTCCTTAGATTTTTTGTACACATGATCTCAAGAGGGTACTGAACGAGGTCAGTGGCAGTGTTTTAAGTTTGGTCATTATTATCATGGTGTTAATGTCAAAAATGCAAAGAAAAATCATAATTCATATTCTCCTTTGTTTCATCACAATTTAAGCAATCCTAGTAATAGACACAATATTTCTGACACTGTGAATACATTCCCTGATGTCCATAGATGTACCTAGATACCAAGAATATGCAAATAGCCCTTGTAGAAGTGGAGCAATATTCCATTTACCTAGGTATACATTTTATGCGGATTTTCACATCGGGTGGAACAGGTTAATTGAATCTGGATAATGGGACTTTTGATCGACTTAGTTGAACCAGGTACGGGGAATAGGTCCCAGGGGGTATAGGACAGTGACAGAGGTTACAGTGAATATGCGAGTTTGAAGAGATGGGTTTTCAGTTGAGATTTGAATGTTGATAGTGAGTCAGACTGTCGGATGAACACTTTTCTCCATGCGATATGTTATGTTATTGGACCAACGTGTTTCCAACAGTGCACTCTGATGAAGGCACAGCTGAAGCATGTTGGTCTAATACAGTGGTTCTCAAACTACGGGTCGCGACCCAAATTGGGGTCGCGGGTAGGTAACAGCAAAAAAGTTAAAAATAATAAAATAAGTTAAAAAGGTTTTTAAAAAACAAGAAAAAATATTTTTTTCTTTTTTTTTATGTTCTGGCAACATATTTTGGCTAAATATGCCTCGTTTTTTAAATGTGTATTTTTAACATAGTGCTGAAATTACAGTTTCTAATAAATATGCATGATCAAGTTCAACAACGTGTGCTTTTATTTTGATATTCCTTAATTCCATGTTGAAATTACGTGATACATTAAGTGTGGGGTCCCCAAATAAATTCCTAAATAAAATGGGGTCACAGTATGAAAAGGTTTGAGAACCTCAGGGTCTAATAGAAATGTGATTCGAGGAGGGGAGTCTAACCGCGTCACTCTTTCACACCACGTAACGACGTCAACGTGTCCCGACCGACAGCAGCAGCCTCTCACCTCCTCCGTTCTTGAAGCACAGATAAGGGAAGCGCCAGACGTTGCCCAGGCCGATGATCTCCCCGGCCATGGCGAAGAGGAACTCCGTCTTGTTGGCCCACTTGTCCCTCGGCTGAACCCCATCGTCCTGGGGCTCAGAGTCTGCTGCTGCTGCACCCGGGGCCGGCGCCGGTCCGGCTGTCTCCTCTGTCATGGTCTCTCTCTCTCTCTCTCTCTCTCTCTCTCTGCCACATGCACGGAAACACATAAAACACATCAGAGGTTGAATAAACGTGACCAGGGCTTGACATACACTTTTTTGGCTCACAAGCCACTGTGGCTAGTGGTTTTCCAAAGAGAGAGAGAGAGAGAGAGAGAGAGAGAGAGAGAGAGAGAGAAAGAGAGAGAGAGAGAGAGAGAGAGAGAGAGAGGGAGACTCTCATTACGCGCAACGCAAGTAAGCGCGCACTGCGTTCCGAGAGAGAGAGAAAGACTCTTCACTACGACTCTAAAATGGTGACACTACACGGTCTCGCCAAAGTGGCTGGTAAGAGTGACGGAGTTACACGCCACTGCCGTGTAACTCCGTGTAAACCCCCCCCCCTCCCTGAAAAAAATTAAAATGAATATAAACAAAAAGAAAGAAAAAACTCATGGCCAGACCCCCCCCTCCCCCAGACTAGGACCTCAACCAATTCAAAACATTTAATTTTTTTTACACAACTTCAGAGTTTAGTAAGCCCAGTTACACCTGTCTGAACAGGTGCCCATACTTCTATACCAGTCGCAGATTCCTTCTTCTACCTCTGTTTTCCAAGTCGTCAAGCTTTTCTTTCAGACCGCAGATTTCCTCCTCTGTGTTTTTTGTGTGATCGCTGAGGTCTTGGTGTAGGGAATTGAGGCTATCACCGTGGCTAGCTTGCACTCCCTCCATTTCCTTAACACGTTGCCCCAGTGCCTGGTTGTCATTGATAAGTCTTTCCACCGTGATGCTTAGAGAGTTCATCTGCAGTTCCATCATGGCTTGAATTCTGTCGAATACTTTCTCCAGTTCCCCAAGAAACCATGTCGGCAGTGTTTCATCGTTAGCTTCGACGTTAGCTGGTGCGTTAGCTCCTTGCGGTCTCATGCTAGCACTAGTGCTAACGCCGGGCGATGTCATCGCCTTCCTGCTCACTTCTGCCTTTTTGGGTGGCATTTCTTTGTTGGATATGTGATTAATAAGCGTGAGTTGACGTAAACTTAAGTTAGGCGGAGTATGTTCGATACATCAGATTTTTGTGTAGGACCCCGTTCCACTACGTCCTTCCTCTACGCCGCCATCTTGGAAACCCCCCCCCCACATTAATGTTCTTGACAGGTTTGACTTGTAGCTTGTGGGAACGTCAACAATCGTAGAAATTATAGTCTATGTTTTTTTTATTTTGTTTATCTATAATATTTTACATTTTTCTACTAGAAATATTTTGGGATAGCTCTTTGATTAAGATATACCATTTGAATGGAAAAAGCAGCATGGGTTAGGGTTGTATTGTATTACAAAAATAAGACATTGTCAAATCACACTGTACTTTCCACTGGAAAAAAACAAATGCCTTAAAAATAAATATAGTCAGAAATAAGATAAATATTGTAATATCCATTTGACCATATTGGATAGCCCTAGACTGACTTGTAGGCCTGCACCCATTCTAAATCAGAAGACAAATACAGCCACAGAATACAGCACATAGGATTAAAGACACATGTATTTCCAGCCAAAAATAATGAAATTGAAGAGATTGCTTTGGATTATATTGTATTGGGATGAAATATTTTTCTATTCCATTAATACTTGTGTTTATATGCTAGACCTTATGAATTTAAAATGGGGGACCCTAATGTAAACAAGACGAAAGTCTGTCTGCATCCCCTTAACCTTGAGCCGTACTGTATTGTACCCATTCTGCAATCTGTTAATAAAGTTTTCAATCAATCAATCAATCAATCAATCAATCAATCAATCAATCAGACAGTACATCTGTAAGGGTGTCATGTTTTGTTATTAGAGGAGGTTGCATTTATTTAAACTAAGTGCTTCCCCTTTAAGAGAAGGTCCATTGAGAAGTTCTGGCACCGTGTGCGTTATTGTTGCAGCTAGACACAAAGTAATAAGTGCTTGAAACAAAATCGAGTGTTGAATAAAAGTTGTCACAAGAAGATGGACGATGGTCTGTTTTAAGGGTGCGACACATGTTTAGACTGTACACTGTGTACTAGTAGGCCTACTGTGTACATGGTATTGTCTAATGTTAGTCCTTGTTTCAAAAGCTCAATGAATCATAATGAAACGTCTCCATTAGCTACTTATGAATTATGTATTTTGGCGGGGCACACCTTTGTTTACGTTTGGATCACGGAATCTCTTCTACGGAGATACAGAGCTCTGAGTGCTCTACCAATAACAACTGCGGTCAAGTGAGCCGTCTTTCACTTTTGTGTGGTCAAATCAGCCGCTCCTGTTTTTCGAGTGCGCGATTAGTTCCAGGTTTACGGTACTGCATTCAAACAACAATTCTGGGACGCTGTTTTAATGAACCGACGTGACTTTTGAACACAGTCTGATTGATTGATTGATTGACAAGTTTATTAACAGATTGCAGAATGGGTACAGTACAGTACAGCTCAATACATACAATTGTTAAGGGGATGCAGACCAGAGAAAGACGTTCGTCTTGTTTACATCAGGGTCCCCCATTTTCAATTCATCATATGTCTCACAAGTAGATCTTACAGAAAACACCCCCTAACAGCCATCACGGTCACAAAACACTTTTGAAAACAGCTTACAAAAGAGGACAATCGTTTGGCGACATGCAAAACTAAGTAGGTTAAAAGCAATGATTTCACATAATATAATCATTTGCGTATAGGCTATATTATGCTTATTCGGAGAATTATGAATGATAAAAACTAGGAATCGATTTGAAAAACACTCGTCCAGGTGCATCCACGTAGCATGCATGAAACAACAGTTACTATAGTTTACAGATCTACTCACTTATTGGTTATTGTAGGAGTTGGAATAGATGTTGAGGTACAGCGCATCGAGACCGACCCCGAGACTGCAGGGTGTTGGTTGCCGAAAGTGTTCACGCGGACCGGTCATAAGAAAAGTCTGGGAGGGGAGTGTTACATGCATCACATCATGTCCACAGTCCTGTCTGATAATGTAACTCTTTTCCGGAGGATTTATTCATTCGACTGTTTCATTCTATGCATTCCATCCCCACAGTGACCCGTTATATTATTTCGCTTGCATCATGGAGGTATAATAAGAATATATGGATAGACTGTTCCTAATTTATGCAAATGACATGTCGTCAGCTTGTGACTGCAACTTGTTCCTGTTTGCGGACGACTCAGCCCTGCTGGTCTCTGACAAGAACAAGTTACAGGTTGAAAAAACCCTCAGCTCAGAACTAGGCAAAATCTGCATATGGCTAGCTGATAACAAACTATCATTACACATGGGCAAAACAGAGTCCATTCTCTTCGGTTCAAATAACAAACTCAGCAAGACCGACGGCTTCTCAGTTACAGTGGCCGTGGGTGACAATATTGTCACAAGGAAAGAAGATATTACCTACCTGGGTTCCATCCTAGAGGCAAATCTTTCCTGTGACAAAATGGCATCCAATGTAATAAAAAAAGTCAACCAACGAACTCGATTCTTGTACCGGATCTCCTCACTGGTAAACAAGAATACCCTGAAGACTCTGGCAGGAGCACTCATTCAAGGGTATATGACTATGCTTGCACCCCATGGTACCAAGCACCTCAAAGGCGCTAAAAACAAAATTACAAACATCTCAAAACAAACTGGTCAGACTACTGCTTGACCTTACTCCTAGAACCCACCTCACCCCTGCCCACTTTGACAACCTAGGATGGCTTAGAGTGACGACAGAGTACAGCAACTTGCAATGGGCCTGGTCTACAAGATACACTACACGACCAAGGTACCCATGTACATGTCAAAATACTTCCCAAAGGTCAGGGAATACCACGATCACAACACCAGAGGGAGCTCCACAAATCATGTTAAACCCAGATTCGGCTCAAACAAGGGACTAAACACGTTTCGCAATTATGCCACATCAATGTGGAACGCCCTACCCACAGCTGTAAAGGAATGTGAATCACTACCCACTTTCAAAAACACTCTCAAAAAACACCTACGGGAGACTGCAATTAGAAACTGGCCCCTGTAAATGTCCTAACAACCCCCTCCAATGTACAGTAAATTACCAAGTATGGTCTTGTCAATATTCCAATGTACAGTTTTGTTTGTACAGTTGTACAGTGTGTCCCCCCCCCACTCCTTTTCTGGACTCTTTTGGTATCACAAACAGTACTGTATTTGCAAATCTGGTATGTCATACATGTATAGATGTAGCAGTACTGTCTATCTGTATGTCATGTATATATGTTACGATGAATTGAAAATGGGGGACCCTGATGTAAACAAGACGAAAGTCTTTCTCTGGTCTGCATCCCCTTAACAATTGTGTATTGAGCTGTACTGTACTGTACCCATTCTGCAATCTGTTAATAAAGTTTTCAATCAATCAATCAATAGACCATGGTTAGAAATTAACATTCTTTTTCCATGGCTTCTTTTGCCCCCCCCTTAATTGATTTTCGGGGGCTTTTTTTTGTATTTCGGGGGCACCGCATTTTTTTTGATGAAAATGAACAAAGATTATAAAACATTGTCGACACTTTTTTTTACAGTCTTCGTCCCTATGTTTGATAAGTAACGTAATGTTAATGTCTCCATAGGGCTCTACGCTAACCTTTTTCCCAATGAGCACATGTGCTCCTAAATACATTTTTTATAAATAAAATCTAAATAAAAATTTAGGAGCACACAAAGAAATTTAGGAGCACAGTGAAAATTGTTCAAGTAACACAGTTTATTAACAAACTATTTATTACATGCATATTATACTAGTCTGTGCGTGTGCTGTGCATACTAAGGGCTAAACATCTGTGCAAATAGCACTACCACCAAAATCACAAATTGGCCCATGCCTACGCAAAGGATATCAGTTGTCAAGCTGCTTTTGTATGTTGTAGTCTTGTCACGATACCAACATTTTGACTTTGATACAGATAGGAAAGGCAATGGAATATATTATTAGATGACAGAACATGGAAAATTCTTTATACAATTATTTAATTCATTATAATTGAAACGCTATTGAATAATAGTTCATTAATAGTTAATACAATTATTCTGTTACAGCTACAACCAGGGGCGGACTGGGACACAAATTCAGCCCGGGACATTCAGACGCACCAGCGTGCACGCACCGGCCCCGAAACCGGCCCACACAATGGCCCCGAAACCACGGCCGTTATGAAACACTCGTCCAGTATTAAACAACCCAATGCTGTGGCTAAGGAGTCAATATCAGGGAGACCAAATCTACACCCCGCCCCTATATGCACTCGTGCACAGTGCACACACACACACACACATATATACCGTTACTTCCTATCATTGGCATACATTTTTTTTACTAACATCTTAGTGCCTCATTAGCCTAGGGATTATTAAGGATACATGAAGTATTAACTATAATATTGAGGTTTTGATCCATAGAAAGGTCTGTGCTACACAATTTCAGTTAGATTAGATTTATTGTCCTTTAATTTTGCACTCATGACATTAGTTGCTTGCTGTTTAATCAACATCGAAAGACCCCCCACTTCCTCCCAGACACCAATTCCAAGAGCTTGTTCGCTTTCCAGGTCTCTCTCTCTGTCTGTGTGTGTGTGTGTGTCTCTCTCTCTCTCTCTCTCTCTCTCTCTCTCTCTCTCTCTCTCTCTCTCTCTCTCTCTCTCTCTCTCTCTCTCTCTCTCTCTCTCTCTCTCTCTCTCTCTCTCTCTCTCTCTCTCTCTCTCTCTCTCTCTCTCTCTCTCTCTCTCTCTCTCTCTCTCAGCTTGGAATGATGGAATCATCCATGATAAATTAACTTTGACTTGAATGAATGCCCATTCTTTCTCTAGAACAATACAGATTGACAAACGTTTCATTATGCACTATACAACTAAGGTTAATAAGTTATAATTAAGATATCAATTGTATAAGATTTATTTAGGATAACTAAAGATAGGACTTTACTAAAGGTTGACATACTCACAGTAATTTCTTCCAGAACAAGCTTAAAATAGCAAAGGATATATGGTTGATCATTTGTCATGTCTCTCTCTCTCTCTCTCTCTCTCTCTCTCTCTCTCTCTCTCTCTCTCTCTCTCTCTCTCTCTCTCTCTCTCTCTCTCTCTCTCTCTCTCTCTCTCTCTCTCTCACACCTTTGTAAAACACTCATGAGACCAAAAAAAAAAAAAAAAGCCTTTGAAAACAATATGTAAAGATAAGATGGTATATATGTAAGGGATAATGTATAGCTACGAGGTCATTGTCGCAAAATAATTGACCGACACGTAGTTTAAAATACCGAGCCGCTTTGGCGAGGTGTTTTAAACGTCAGTGAAGGTCAATTATTTTGCGACAATGACCGAGTATAGCTATACATTATCCCGCTTATTACATGGCTAACTTACTAACAATATACCTAATTCATTTTACATCGACTCGCAACACTGGTTCTGGCTGCGTTCTGGCTCCGCTCGTCGCTCCGCCCCCTGTCATCGCCGGCAGCAGAACACCGGCAGTGTCTAATTGCACTGAAACAGTGTGTGTCAGTGGGCTTGATTGCGAACAGCTGCGCACAGCGGTCATTATTGAAAAAACAGCGGTCATTATTGAAAAATAATGACCGCTGTCGGGGGGCTATTGACCAATCACAAGCAAGCATTTCGGCGAATGTGAAAACGCCATGTAATAAATATAGATAATTGTTCACACTATGGTGAGGCATAAGACATGGTGTTTACACATTCAAGTGGTTAGGGCTGGGCGATATAACGATAACGATAATTATCGCAATATACTTTAATAATCGATATCGAAAGAAAATAAATATCGATTTTTTTTGTCCAGAGACAGTGTGAGGGCTGGAGGAATTCTGCATGCAGCCCAACGAGGGGGCGTGCCGTTTTTCTGCTTCACGCACCCTCCAGGAGTTTGCAATCAGCTCGGGAGACTATAGTATTGCAGACTCCCCTCCACTCCTTGTCGGATTGTTCTTGTTACTACCATCTACTGCCACGTCTCCGGCGTGAGACGTCATGCCACCCCTGTACATCACCACCTGTCGCCGTTTCCTGGAGTGGGACACCGTCTTCGCTCTCTATTACTCCACGGGAGGATCCCAGTGTTCCCACTCCAGATGTCCTGCCGGCTACTTCCCAACTCCCTCTAGTCTACATGGACCCGTTCCTGGGGTGAGGCTCGCCATCGCTCTCTATTACTCCACGGGAGGATGCCCGGGTTCTCACCCCATTCCCCTTGGACCCCCTGGTTGCTGCGCTGCCCGTCGGCAGCATTCTGGTCGGGAGGATGCCCGTGTTCAATGAAGAGTCCTGTGTATTTTTGCCTGTGTTTCTGGAAGATATCCCGTGTACCTCTTTGCCTGTGTGCTAGAGGATTCCTGCCTGTGCGCCCCTTAAAGGCACAGTGCCGCGTTTTTTGTGTTCATGGACTTTGGTGTTTTTTCCCCCTTAAAGGCTGAGTGCCGCTTTTTTGTATATAATAAATCATGCCCTTGTTTTGGCTAACTCTGATTACCTGTCTGTGTCGTGCAATTGGGGTCGCATTACAAACCATAACAGTACGACCCGACCCGTCGACGACCCCAGCCGGCACAGACAGTGTATGTGAGACAGCCCCTGCAAGCTAAGCCCATGTGTAGCCTCCCCTCAGCTAGGACTGTCTTTTCAGCTAGCTTGTTCTCCTCTGCTAGTCCAGCCGTCTGCTAGCTTAGCCCCTGCAGCTAACCAGCTAGCACAGCCTCTATGTTGATGTAGCCTTACAGCTAGCATAGGCCCTGTAGCTAGCTAAGCCCCTGCAGCTAACCGGCTTCCTCAGCTAGTCCAGCAGTCTGCTAGCTTAGCTCCAGCAGCTTGCACAGCCTCTATGTTGATGTAGCCTTACAGCTAGCATAGGCCCTGTAGCTAGCTATGCCCTGGCAGCTAACCCTGTTCCCTCTGCTAGCCCACTTTGTGTGTAGCTTCCCCAGCTAGCATGGCCTCCACTTTGTGTGTAGCTACCCTGTTCCCCACTGCTAGGACTGCCCCTTCAGCTAGAAAGGTCAGTTTCCCTGGTGCCTCTCTGAAAATTGTTTCCCCCCTGCGTTCCCACCCCTGCGGGCCTGGCTGGTCACCGGGTGGCTCCTGTGGAGGGGGGGGGGTACTGTGAGAGCTGGAGGAATTCTGCATGCAGCCCAACGAGGGGGCGTGCCGTTTTTCTGCTTCACGCACCTGAGAGGAGTTTGCAATATGCTCGGGAGAGTACTAATATTGCAGACTCCCCTCCACTCCTTGTTGGGTCGTTCTTGTTACTACCATCTACTGCCGCGTCTCCGGTGTGAGACGTTGTGCCACCCCTGTACATTACCACCTGTTGCCGTTTCCTGGAGTGGGACACCGTCTTCGCTCTCTATTACTCCACGGGAGGATCCCAGTGTTCCCACTCCAGATGTCCTGCCGGCTACTTCCCAACTTTTTGCGCAGCTGTGAGGCTGCCATGCCGCAGATCAAAGAGCTGGAAATCCTTAATGATTGCCGCGAGAACCAAAAAATACTCTCTAAACTCCCAGACGGGTTGACGACAAGATGGAATAGGAAAGTCGTAGACATAGTCGACGCAACGCACATGTTCCCGAGCTTCAGCCAGTTTGTCCAGTTCCTCACACGTGAAGCCAAAATCGCTTGCAACCCAGTAACATCGCTTCGTGCCCTGAACCCACGGGACGGGATGAGGGAACCGGGCGCAAGACGCAGGGACCCTGGCGCAAGAGTCTTAACAGCTAGCGCCCATGAGACAGCCGGCGCCACACGCTGCGTCCTTTGTGCAACGAGCGGCCATAGCCTACAAGAGTGTCGCAAGTTTAGGCAGAAGAGCAGGGTTGAACGGAACACGTTTGCTCGCGAAAGGCAGTTGTGCTTCAAGTGTCTGAAGTCCGGCCATACCGCCAGGGACTGTAGAGATAGACCCACCATGGAGGAAAGGTCGGACGCAAGGAACCGGGCTACGTACCTAAACAGAGGTACAAATACGCCGCCACACCAGGCAACATCATTTAGAGTCATCCAGAAGGATGGGGGCACGCATACCTCCACAATAGTTCCAGTGTGGGTCTCAGCTAAAGCAGGGAAGTCCTGGTGTATGCACTCCTCGATAATCAAAGTGACACCACCTTCATCCTCGAGAAGACAGCAAAGACTCTCAACATCAAGGGCGAAACAGTGCAGTTACAGCTCTCGACACTGGCTTCCAGAAACACAGTCGTGCCCTGTTGGAAACTAACTGGCCTACAAGTAAGAGGATTCCAGTCAACCAAGCTAATTCCTCTGCCAGTGACTTACTCAAGAGACTTTATCCCGGCAAACAGAGGCCATATTCCCACCCCAGGGACAGCGAAGGCATGGGTTCATCTGGCACATCTAGCAGAGAATATCGCGCCAAAACAACGCTGTGATGTTGGCCTGCTAATTGGCTACAACTGCCCTCAAGCCCTCAGGCCACTAGTCACGGTGGCGGGGGAGGACCACCAGCCGTTTGCAGTGCAAACAAACTTAGGCTGGAGCGTGGTGGGATATGGAACCCCGGGGCTCCACTATGGAGATACCATCGGACTCAGTCACCACGTCCTGGTAAAGCAAGTGAGGCCAGGGTTACCGGCCTCGGCAGGGCTCACCAGGGAAGTGCACTATGTCAATAGAACCCAGATCAAAGAAGTCGTGCTACCGACAGACGTACTAAAGAGACTGGAGGCCGACTTCTCGGAAAGAGCGGCAGAGGCCAACCCTATATCGCAAGAGGATCTACGGTCCATGTCGGAACTGAAGAAGGGCATCAAGCTAAAGAGCAACGGTCATTATGAAATGCCGCTGCCATTCAAGAAGGAAAAGCCTACGTTACCGGATAATAAGATCTGTGCCATCCATCGGCTCAACAGCCTAGAGAAGAAGCTGCGGAAAGATGCGCAGTACTACCAGGACTACAAGACCTTCATCCTGGGAGGCAAGCAGATTCTACAACAGATGTGCCGGGACAAGCTCAGTTGGGACGACCCGCTACCCGATGACCTACGACCACGGTGGGAGTGCTGGCTCCGAGACCTCCACAAGCTGGCAGGGGTGAAGATTCCAAGATGCTACGTGCCAGTAAGCTTCAAGGTTCAGCACTACGAACTGCACCACTTCGCCGATGCCAGTATGGACGGCTATGGAGTGTGCTCGTACCTTCGAGCAGTGAGTAATTCAAACGAAGCCCATTGTACCTTAGTAATGGGAAAATCAAGAGTCGCTCCTACTAAAGTCACAACCATACCCAGGCTCGAGTTGGCAGCAGCGGTGTTAGCCGTCCGCATCAGTGATATGCTCAAGAAGGAACTGGAAGTCGAGTGCCTACGAGAAGTATTTTGGACGGATTCAAGGGTTGTACTGGGGTACATCAATAACGAAGCCAGAAGGTTTCACGTGTTCGTAGCAAATCGCGTAGAACGGATCAAGCAAAGCACAGAGGCTACACAATGGAGGTACGTGGCGTCGGAAGACAATCCAGCTGACCATGCTTCAAGGGGGCTCGCAGCAGATCCACTGATAGCCTCTAACTGGGTCTCCGGCCCAGACTTTCTTTGGCAGGAAGGGCTACCAAGCGGAGAAGGCAAGGTGGGAGAGATTGCAAGTGATGACCCGGAAGTTAGGAAGGCCCAAGTGCTCACCACAGGGGTGAAAGAAGTCTGGCCGCTGCTAGAGCGCGTACACAAGTTCTCAGACTGGTCCAGACTGGTGAAAGCTATCGCCAGACTCCAGCGCCATGTAAAGGAAAGGAAAGGGCTCCAGCCAAAGTCCTGTGAAGCCACCAGCCTAGAGGAAAGGAGAGAAGCGGAGCTAACCATAATCAAGATGGTGCAAGAAGCAACCTTTGCGCAAGACATACAGGCACTCCAGAGCCAACAGGAGACCCCATTCAAGGGCAGAGCCACTACGCTGCACCGGTTAGGGCCATTCCTGGACGACCACGGCGTCCTCAGAGTTGGCGGACGCCTAACGCACACCGCCCTAGAGCCACAGGTGAAGCATCCAGCTGTCCTTCCGAAGGACAGTTATGTGTCGGGCTTACTCGTCAAGTACTATCACGAGAGAGTGCACCATCAAGGACGAGGGATGACCATGAATGCGCTCCGATCCAATGGTATATGGATACTAGGCGGCAGTAAAGCAGCATCAAGTTCAAGTTCAAGTTCTTTAATAGTTGTCATACAGAAGTACAGAATACTTTCATACAAAATGCTTCTTACTGTTACGCTCCAGAGACTGTGCTAGACAAGATAGTATCAAATAACATAATAACATAATATAGCATGAATTTAGAAGAAGAAAATGAGGTCACAGTGTTCGGTATAGACATATGTACAATGTTCTGAGTTACCATATAATATACAATACACAATACTATGCAGTGTACTAATGTACAGTACTATCTAGTGCAAAGCAGAAATGGGATGAGGTACAATTTTAGGTACAATTTACAGTAAGGTGTACGAGTTGTAGTGCAATCCTTCATCCATAAATATAAAGTGTGGGGAGTGGGTGCTACAGTGTGTTTGTTTAAAGTGGGTGTGTGCTATAAGTGTGTGGAGTGGGTGCTACAGTGTGTTTGTTTAAAGTGAGTGTGTGCGTGTGGATGTGTGTGCTATGTGCGTTTGGTGGTTGTTGTTGTGTAGTGTTCATTCATTGTTCGTTTAGCAGCCTGATGGCCTGGGGATAGAAGCTTCTTCTGAGTCTTTCTGTGCTCGCCTTGAGACTCCTGTATCGCTTGCCTGACCGCAGCAGTTCAAAGAGGCAGTTGTTCGGGTGACTGGAGTCTTTAATGATTCTCTTAGCCTTGCCCTTGCAACGCTTGTAGTAAATGTTCTGGAGGGTGGGGAGCCCCCCTCCAATTGTGCGTTCGGCTGAACGTGTCACTCTTTGTAGTCTGCTTTGGTCTTGTGCAGTGCTATTCCCAAACCAGGAGGTGATGTTGCCGGTCAAGATGCTCTCTATTGTACATGAGTAGAAGTTCTTAAGGATCTTCTGGCTGACTTGGAACTTCCTTAGGCGCCTGAGGAAGTAGAGGCGTTGTCGTGCCTTCTTCACAACACTGTTAATGTGTGTGGTCCATGTCAAGTCCTCGGATATGTAGGCTCCGAGGTACTTAAAGCTGTTGACTCTCTCAACCGGTGCCCCGTCGATGCTGAGGGGGCTGTAGTCCTTGACCCCCGACCTCCTGAAGTCCACAATCATCTCCTTTGTTTTGCTGACGTTCAGGGAGAGGCTGTTTTCCTGGCACCATCCCGCCAGGACCTTGACCTCTTCCAGGTAGGCCCTCTCGTCGTTGGCAGAGATCAGGCCCACCACCACTGTGTCGTCAGCAAATTTGACGATTGTATTGCTACTCCGCTGAGCCACACAGTCGTGTGTGTACAGGGAGTAGAGGAGGGGACTCAGAACACAGCCTTGGGGGGCCCCTATGTTGAGGGTGATGGATGAGGAGGTGCAGTTGCCTGCTCTCACCACCTGGGGTCTGCCAGTCAGGAAGTCCAAGACCCACTGGCAGAGGTCATAGCCCAAGCCCAGGTCCCTGAGCTTGGCTATGAGTATGGAGGGGACTATGGTATTGAATGCCGAGCTGTAGTCGATGAATAGCATTCTCACATAGTTCCCCTGCCTCTTGTCCAGGTGTGATGCTGCTGTGTGCAGCACATGGGATATGGCGTCCTCCGTGGACCTGTTGGGGCGGTATGCAAATTGCAGGGGGTCCATGTTGATGGGGAGGGAGGAGCAGATGTAGCCCTTTACTAGCTTCTCGAAGCACTTCATGGCTATGGAGGTGAGAGCTACAGGGCGGTAGTCGTTGAGGCAAGCAGGCTTGGATTTTTTGGGTACAGGGATAATAGTGGACTTCTTCAGGCAGGTGGGGATGACAGCCTGTTCTAAGGACAGGTTAAATATGTCAGTGAATACTGGGGCCAGTTGGTCGGCACAGACTTTTAGGACGCGGCCGGGGATGCCGTCTGGACCTGCTGCCTTCCTGATATTCACTTTTTTAAAGGTCCGCCTAACCTCATGCTCTGTTACCCTGAACACTGCGCCTCCATCAGCAGCCGACCCCCCCCCCCCCATTGCCGAGGCTTGTGAGCTGGTGTTGTTATTACCAGCATCAAACCTCGCATAGAAGGTATTGAGGTCATTTGCTAAGGAGATGTCACTGTTCAGTTTGAGGGAGGCGCCTTTGTAGTCTGTCATCGTTTTGAGCCCCTGCCACATAGCTCTAGAGTCAGCTTGTTCAAACTGGAGTTCAATTTTATCCCTGTAGCGTCGTTTGGCCTCTGACACTGTCCTCCTTACGTTGTATCGCGCCACCTTGTGGTCATTCATGTTGCCTGCCTCTAGGCTGTCGTTGTATGCTTTGGTGCGCTCTCTCAGAGCTTCACGGACGGATTTGTCTACCCAGGGTTTTTGATTTGGGTAAACTTTCATTTTGGTAGTGGGGATTGTTTCTTTCACCCTAGTACAAACATAGTCCAGCACTGTCTCCGTGTAGGCATTAATGTTATCTGTGTCGCGGAACACAATCCAGTCTGTGTGGTGAAACACTGACCGGATCGTCTCCTCTGACGTCACATCCCATTTCTGCACCTCTCGCGAGACTACGGGAGTACTTTTAATTCTCTGTCTGTACTTTGGTGAAAGAAAAATGGATGCGTGATCTGACTTACCAAAGCCACTATCAGAATGAGCCTTGTAGCCACCTTTAAATTGCGTGTAACAGTGATCTAGGATGTTACCGCCTCTGGTGTTGCAAGTCACATGCTGATAGAAGTCAGGCAATACCTTTCTCAGATTGGCGCTATTGAAATCTCCCAGAACTAAAATGGCGGCGTTAACATTCGCCACTTGGATTCTATTTACCTCGTCGTGTAGTCTGGAGAGCGCAACCTTGTTGCTGGCTTGCGGTGGAATATACACTCCGACCAGGACGATCGCCGTTAACTCCCTCGGGAGGAAGAAAGGACGACACTTGATGGTTATATATTCCAGTTCTGGGGAGCAGTGGTTGGATAATTCCTTCACGTTAGTTGGGTCGCTCCAATTTTTGTTAAACATGAAGGCAATACCTCCTCCACGTTGTTTACCGGACTCTGATGATGTCCGATCCTTGCGATGGATAAAGAAGTGATCAGCCGGTTGAATTGCGTGGTCTGGGACGTCCGGCGTCAACCACGTCTCGGTGAAGCAGAGGACGTTGCAGTCCCTAACGTCTCTTTGATATTGAATCCTTGCTCGGATGTCATCCAGTTTATTGTCAATTGATTGTACATTGGCTAGCAATATACTGGGCATCATCCCATATCTACAAGTGCATTACGTGCAGGAAGTTCAGACGATGCACGGAACAGCAGAGAATGGCAGACCTCCCGGAGGAACGCATGGAAACTGCGCCGCCATTCACCTACTGCGGGATGGACTGTTTTGGACCATTCCACGTAAAGGAAGGCAGGAAAGAGCTAAAGCGTTACGGATTGTTACTTACATGCATGTGTTCCCGAGCCGTCCACATCGAAATGCTCGATGACTTGACCACGGATGCCTTCATTAATGCGCTGCGCGCTTTCATCGCCATTCGGGGAAACGTACGCCAGATAAGAAGCGATCAAGGCACAAACTTCGTTGGCGCACGAGGAGAGTTCGCTAGAGCACTGAAAGAAATGGATCCGGAAGAGTGCAAGGAACTTGGATGCAAGTTCATCCTGAACACCCCTGCGGCAAGTCATATGGGGGGTGCCTGGGAAAGACAAATCCGTACCATCCGAAGTGTCTTGACGGCCATTCTAGCGCAGTCAGCCACACAACTTGACTGCTCCTCTCTACGTACGTTCCTATATGAAGTCATGACGGTGGTAAACAGCCGACCTCTGACCGTCGATTGCCTCAATGATCCATCCAGCCCAGAGCCTCTGACACCAAACCACATCCTGACCATGAAGTCCACAATCCTCGCTCCGCCGCCCGGAAGGTTCGTCAAGGAAGATCTGTACCTCCGCAAAAGATGGCGGCGAGTGCAACTCGTACCTCACGACCAGTGATGCCAGTAACGCGTTACTAAGTAACGCGTTATTGTAATCTGATTACTTTTCCCCGAAAATAGTAATCTAACGCGTTAATCTTTAAAAGCCAGTAATCTGATTGCAGTTACTTGTCCAAGTGGCTGTGCGTTACTATTTCGTTACTATCTCATCATAAATTCATAATGCAGGCGGAATGCAGTATTTTATTTCGTTTTCGACAGTCAAAAATACATTTTGAGCTGTTTTTCTTTTTGGGAGTGACGTGGTGTGGCAGTGAAAGGGTTAAATACAAGAATGTGTCCCGTGACGTGAGTGGACCCTCTGTCTGTGAGTGACTCTGCTTTTGTCCAATCACATTCCCCATCCACAGTCTGCGAATCAGAGGCAGAGTAGGGCGGGTCTTCACAGCACGTCATGTGACATATGCGCCAATCGTGTGACAGCAGGGCTCCGTCGTCGGAGAATTCCACCCCAAAACGCTTGGCAAAATTAAAAGTGAGTTTCTGTTCAGACTTCCATCCCAAAACGCTCGTCTAAACGTAGCCTCAGTCACTACTTCACGTTCATATGCGGAGGAAACAAAATACTGTCTACCGCTAAAAACAGCACATCCAATTGCATTGAAAGCATCTGGAATCACAACACTAGCCGACGCTTCGACTAGGTACAGGAGGGTTGATGGTGGCAGAGCAAAAGCTCTTATTTGCCAGATTTACAGTTAATTTACATGTTAAAGAGAGACTGATTGTATGTTTATAGAGAGACATTTATAAAAACAATTTAATAGTTACAGTTGATATAATTGAATAGTTCAGCCTGCATTTGTTAGATGTGATACACTGGTTTTGTAAAACCACTGGCTGGCTGCTCTAATGCTGTGAGCATCATAGACTGTTGCTTTACCATACTTGATGGTACAGAAGCTGAAGCACTAGTTTAACAATTTACGTTATGTGCAGAGAAACAAGTTAAAAACAATTTATGCACTTTCAATAAAGCGTTTAAAAAAAAACTGTTGGGGGAACGACGACGACTTCGTAACCTAGTTACTTTCAAAGTAACTAAGTTACTCTGATAATCAAGTAATCAGTAAAGTAACTTAGATTACTTTTTAAAGGAGTAATCAGTAATCAGTAATCAGATTACTTTTACAAGTAATCTGTGGCATCACTGCTCACGACACTCCAACCGAGACAGAAGTGGACCAAGGATCGGAGGAACGCAAGGGTCGACGACATCGTACTCCTACAGCATGAGTCCACACCACGTAACCAGTGGAGGATGGCTAAGGTTATCGAAGTGTATCCAGGGATAGACGGGAGAGTGCGACGCCTTAAGTTGCTTATCAGCGACCCCAATCTTGATAAGAAAGGCAAGCGCATCTCCACACCAGTCGTCCTGGAGAGGCCCATCCATAAGACGGTGACGCTGGTGGAAGCAGAATGACGCCTCTTGTGCCCTCTAGCTTTCTCTATATCTCTATCTTTCTATCTTTTTCACTTCCTCAGGCTGAGGTGATTCGTCCGGTGGCGGCCAAGGACCATAGTATTGTATTGTTATTTGTAGTTATTGCGTTACGTTTAGGCATTATGTGGGCAGTTATCGTAAGAATCATATACAATGCTTATATATGCTTGGTGGGAGTGTAACTGCAGCGGTGATGTCATAATAGAACCGGTTAGAACAGGCTAGAATGCTCTGGAACATTGTGATGTCATAATAGACCGGCCATAGTGTATAAATAGGGAGACCCTAAGATGCTCTGTGGATCCTGAAAGTGGGAGGGCAGGATTTGGGTGGTGGGTGCCTTGGTTAGGGATCGGTAAGGGACAAAGAATATCCGATGGCAGCTCAGTATTTGTGACAGAGTTGCTTGCCATCCTCTGGGCATTGTGGTGGGTGGAGGAAGTGGGACCAAGCCAGGTGATTATATGCTCTGACTCGGCTGCTGCACTGATGGCTCTGAGTGCAGGTGGGTCTAAAGCTCGCCCTGATCTCATTCAGGAAATAATGTTGGTTTTATATAGGATTGCGAAGGCAGGCTGGTCAGTGGAGTTTTGTTGGGTCCCGGGACACGCTGGGATTGCGGGGAATGAGATGGCTGACTCCCTTGCCAAACAGAGCCTGGGAAGGGAGGAAGAGATAGGTATTTCAATGGGAAGAGTAGAACTCAGAGATAAGATAAAGAAAGGAGTTGAGGCTGAGTGGCAGGATGAGTGGGAAAGGGGGACCAAGGGAAGGCACTATTTCTCTCTGCAGCCTCGGGTCAAGATCAAGGTGGAGGGATATGGGTCAAGGAGTGATAGGGTGAAGATGTGTAGACTGAGGCTGGGGCACTGTGGGTTGAACAGTAGCTTGTTCATTGTGGGCAAACATCCAGATGGGGGTTTCCCCCCCGATAAGATAAAAACCCAATGGAAAAACATGCACAACAACAAGATCGCTAACACTGTGGCGTCCTTGACGAAGACGGACAGGAGCACTTGGATTGGTCCCCTGGCGCGGCTCACGTTGTGCCTGTCTGCTCCCGGCTGCCCTTGGGGGGGAAGGACGACGGGATGGGTTAATCGCAGATACGAATTGCATGCATGCATCGCATGTGTGCCAATTGATGACCTCGGAGCAGGTCCTAAATTATATTATTATATATGAATGTGGAGAGACTGAAACTGTCGGGCATGTCTTCCTAAAATGTGAAAGGTATAGGAAAGAGAGGGAAATCTTTTATAAAAGTCTGGTAGAGCTGGGAGTATCTTCCTTCTCTCTTAAATCATTCTTTGGCATGGATAATGAGAACCACCAGTTGATCACAGAGGCAGTGCTGACATTTCTGCATGCTTCAGAGTTGTACCAGAGGATATAGCGTTAGTGTATGTATTAGTATTGGACAGGCAAGAGGAACAGAGAAGAAGGAGAAAGTGTGAGTTGAAGAGGCCTAAAGATGGAACACCACTAGTGTAGTATAAGAAATGAGGAGGGAAGAAATACGCCAAGAAGAAGAAGAAGAAGAAGAAGAAGAAGAAGAAGAAGAAGAAGAAGAAGAAGAAGAAGAAGAAGAAGAAGAAGAAGAAGAAGAAGAAGAAGAAGAAGAAGAAGAAGAAGAAGAAGAAGAAGAAGAGATCATCAAAAGAAGTGCGGAGGGCAGTAATACGCCACGATGCGTCTACTCTGCCGGAAATTCAAAAGAAGAAGAAGAAGAAGAAGCAGGGGGCAAGGTGGGTCCCGCGGAGGGGGGCTCAGACAGGAAGTAGCAGCAGTAGCTGCACTCCAATGGTCAATGTAGTTGATGACGGGGTCCAGTAGAAGAAGAAAAAGAAGGTGAAGAAGGAGAAGAAGGAGAAGAAGAAGAGCCCATAAAAAGAAGTGCGGAGGGCAGTAATACGCCACGAAGCGTCTACTCTGCCGGAAATTCAAATAAGAAGAAGAAGAAGGTTCGTTCCTTCACTTCTCCACCATCTTCAGACAAGCCACATCGACACCAGAGCTCCTAACTGTCCTCTCATATTGCATGCAGTCAACAAGGTACGTTTGGGGCCGTAATGCGCTTGTAGTTAAGTTCATTGGGTTAACAACCACCCTTGCAACGACCGATAAATTGTATGTATGTTGTTATGGTTTGATCCGTGATTGATTGTATTTCATGTATGTTTTCACAGTTTTACGGTTCGGAATAAAGATGTTCTCTTCAAACGGAAATAAAGCCAATCAGTAAACATCAAAGACGAGTTGCTTCATCATTGCAAGAGATGCGGTTACAGCATTGATCTGCAGTAACGCCCCCTCTATGGTTGTAGTGCAATGTAACCTGACACTTCCTCAAACGGGTTTTCACAGGCAGAGAACGAGCGAGAGGGAGAGAGAGAGAGAGAGAGAGACGGCGGGAGGGACTGCAGAAGTGTGTGTAATGTGTGTGCGCCATCTCTCTCCCTCGTCGGGGACACACACATACACAAACTTGACTGCGTGTGTGTGGGGACGTAGGCATAGTGTAACCCGACGCTTCCTCAAAAAGGGTTTGACAGGCAGAGAACTAGCGAGGAGAAGGAGGGAGAGATAGATATATATATATATAGAGAGAGAGAGAGAGAGAGAGAGAGAGAGAGAGAGAGAGAGAGAGAGAGAGAGAGAGAGGACGGCGGGAGGGACTGCAGAAGTGTGTTTAATGTCAACTAAGCTATAATTTATACGTATAGCTACTGTCCATCAATGTCTTCCTTTTGAATGAAATAGGTTCAGGAGAGAGAGATGTAGAGAGGGAGAGCGAGTGAGACACACACACACAGATAGACACAGATATTCTCAGCCCCCCTTTCCTCTGAGCGTTCCCAGTGATGGCTTACTATGTGCGTGTGTATGTGCGTGTGCAAACGGGACACACATCTGTGCAATAGCACACACCACCAAAGTCACTGGCTGGCCCACAGTATGTGCGTGTGCTAACTTCGCTAAAGTTATCCGCCTCAGTAACATTAGCTGCCTCGCCGGATTCCTCTTTCTCCTCGTCTCTCTTTTGCTCGAAATAAAAATTAATGGGCTTCATGGCTGGCTGAATTTTTTGCATCTGATTCTGAATGTATAACTTGCCTATGCACCGTCCGTGAGTGACTTTGTTTTCCAGCGCGTACTGTGTTCTCATTTCCTTTCACTCGCAGGAAACTCTACTGTTTGTTTTATATGCATTTCAGGAGTTTGGGGGGCTGGCTCCCCAAAATAATTAAATAACACAACCCTAACCCTAAAACCGAAATAAAGTTAAAAAAAAAAAAAAAATTACTAAATCCGCCCATTTTCGCTATGCGCTATCCTAGGTATGAAGCACATTCCCAGGGGCTCATACAGAACCAAGCATTTCACTGTAATGTACTTTATACGTGATGACAAATAAAACTAAACTTTTGAACTTGAACTCGTCATGTAGAAAGGGGGCACGTCGTGCATAGAACGTAGTGACGTCCATGACGCGGCGTTGCTATAGCAGGAAGTAAATGTAAACAATCAATAGCCGTTGCTAGTTCGGACTGCCCGTACATGTTTTAGTTAGTGGTATTGGTTAATGTTGGGATTATGGTTAAGGATACGTCTATGAACAACTTTTAAGGTTAAAATTATGACTATTTGCGGCACTGCAACGTCGACAGAAACCTGACGACCTACAATAAAACGCAGATGATGACGCCCGTCCGATCTACCATCAATCAACTAACGTTATAGCTAAGCGGAAAGATGTAGCTATCCTCAATCTTTAGCGTTACCGAACGTTACGGGACAAATCACATTTCCTTTCATCACTAGCCTGTGGTCATTGGACATAGATTGATAAACCGGTAAGACGATCTTTAGCAGAGAAAAGCGGAATATCCCATTTCGTGCATTGCCTAACGTTAGCTTTGCAGAATATCATGTTTTTCACCACTGTGATGCCGTGCAATGCTGTGGATAAAATGACAGTGTATCCGATGAGTGTGCACTGCTGTCTTTTGGCTTAATGACGTTAACGTGGAGCTCGATAGCAAGAAAACACCAGCCTAGCTATACTATCGTACTGTATCCTTGAGTTACAGCTCAAGTATGTGTGTGTGCCTCTTATGTTTTCCAGATTTTCGCCATGTTGGCTCTCAGATCCCCAGAGGAGGAGGCCTCTCAGACCGAGGAGATGGACACATCAGAGCCATTGCAGCCCAAATGGTGTTGGTTCTACCTCGCCGAGTGTGGTGTGTGGCATATGTTTGAGGTGATGTTAGCCTACTTGTTGTACCCATCATGTCACATCCCACCAGGGGTTGGTTTGCTTTTATCATGCAGACAATGAAGTTATATACAAACCCCAAAGAGCTGCCTTGTAAAGAATAACTTAACTGGCAGACATCCAGATTTGCTGTGTAGAATACCTAACCTCCTCTTGTACAGTCACAAGACAGCAGAATGATTTGCATACATCCATGATCCCCTTGTATGGCACTGACGCACCCATGTGTATGTTCTCAAATCTCGACTCTACACAACAAGCACATTGTGTAGCTGGTGTGAGATCCTAATGTCATAGCAGGGATTGGTCAGAGTGTTCGTTACAGCCACCTCTGTATGGCAATTCTGGACGTTTGTACAAGTGAAATGTGTCCTCAGACATTCTTGCCTCAGCGTATCAGTATGTAGTATGTACATAATGAAAGGAAACGTGTTGGCAGTCCTGGCATTCATACATATCTATGATCTCCATCTATATGATCTACATCTAGATATATGATATGATGAATGAATGAATGAATGAAAACTTTATTTAACAGATTGCAGAATGGGTACAATACAGTACGGCTCAATACACACAATTGTTAAGGGGATGCAGACCAGAGAAAGACGTTTGTCTTGTTTACATCAGGGTCCCCCATTTTCAATTCATAGTGACATTTATGACATACACAACATACCGGTACATGACATCATGACATTTATGGCATAGGGACACACATGACATACAGGTATAGTACTGTTACATTTGTGACATATATGATATGCAAATATACAGTACTGTTACGTACCCATAGATCCTGACGGAGAGTATATACATATTGTAACTGAGGGGTTACAAAACCCTGACTGTATTAAAGATTGTGATATATTAAACCACTGCTAGTTATGTACTTTAATTACTGGCCAAACAGTACATCAAATATTGATGGTGAACACTCACAAGAACACGGCATTGACACAGAAATACTATTGGAGGGTAATTTATTATTATTAGGCAACGTTAGGTTACAGATTGAGAATTAGGGTCGCGCTTGTATGGCGAAGAATATACGTAAAGTCAGTCAAGAGCATAAGTCACTAAGGATAGTAGGAATACTATGATGGGTCTAAGCTGACACCACCTGTTGTATAGTAGCAATTATATAGGGCAACAACGGTACCAACTGGAGACAATGGGTAGAGGAATGTTCGGGTACTCCGTCTGAGTCAACGAGGAATAAAGAGGCTCCAGGTACAGGAGTCGGTGCTTGTACTCCCTTGATCAGCAGACAAAAGCAATAGTTGTAATCCAAGATGCTCGACAGCATTGACGACAGCTAGCCAGCCCCTTCCACGAGGCAGGCCCGAGTGGTAATCCTCACAAGGTTAAATCCCAAACGACAGTGGAAATCAACGGTGCTCTTCTCCGGTAGTCACGGTCCCAAAGCAATATAATCCAACCAGGAATGGTTCTGCAATCGCCGGTGCCAATTCTCCTGGGTACATGTCCAACGGTTCTCGCCTAGGACTCCTCGGGTGTGGGCAACGTATTTAGGCCACACAGCCTGGATAAGTGCACTAGCTAAAGACACGACGAACCGATGGGTAATGCTACACACAGAAGAACTGTGGCCGCACGATATACAATAAATGATCGACTATTACTTCACATTAGATTAAGTCGAACTCAACGTTACTGCATTAAACTCTGACACTTTAACATTCTAGTCGCACACTGTTCTCAATGCTCTATTTAGATGCAAGGTTGCTCACTTCACTGCACGTTGACTCGTGGTGAAGGGTTTGCACTAGTTACTGCTGTTTACACCTGCGCCGTATTTATACTTAAGTGAATATCTAGTCCCAACCTCAGTTCTTGTCTCGTATTACTACGCAGACTCTGGGCATGTTCTGACATGCCCGGAGTTGTCTTTGAACTTGCCGTTGGGGGCTTGCGCGTTGGCGCCTGGGGCGCTGTCCAATAGGAGAGCGAATATTACTCTGGTCTGTACGCAGGTAAAGGGATATTCCGTGTATATATATAAATAATATACAAGGTATATCAAACGATACATATATATATTCAGTTTAATCTGGCCCTTCACAACACACATGATGGGGAGGAGACTACATTAGGAGGGGGTGGGTGGGTGGGTGGGAGATAAATATACATATGGTGGGGAGAGAATATATACATACGGTGGGGAGGAGACTGTACATTAGGGGTGGGCGGGTGGGAGAGAAATATACATACTTACATACATAGTGTTGTCAAAAATATCGATTTTTCGATACATATCGATTCTGAATATTTAAAACCGTTTCAATACTAATTTCCTGCAATATCGATACTTTCTGCACTATCGATTAAAAAAAAATACAAATAAAAAATCTTTTTCTTTCAAGAGTCACCTTTTATTTTTACAAAAAGTGATGTTTGGTGAAAGTTAGATTTGCCCTTTATTAATCCCAATAGGGAAATTCATTCTTGTTTGATGATCAAGAGGCACCTTTTATTTGTTTTAAGTGAAGTTTGGTGAAAAAGCAAGTTATTGCACTATTAATCCCAATAAGGACATTCATCTTTGTTTGATCAAGAGTAACCTTTTATATATATATATATATATATATATATATATATATATATATATATATATATATTATTTTTTAAATGAAGATTGGTGAAAGTTAGGTTTGCACTTCAATCCCAATAGGGAAATTCATCTTGGTTTGATATTTTTTTGTGTCAAATAAAAACAAAGGTTATTTGAATTATTTCTAGTTTTCAAGAGAAAAAATCGATAAAAAAAAAAATAATAATCTGAGATTTTATTTTTAGGCCATATCGCCCAGCCCTAAAACAAAGGGTTTTAAAAGTGTTATATTTCTCTTCTCTTATAATACCAGAGAGAAGGTGAGGAGAATCGACCAGCAACAAAAGCTAAATAAAAAAAATAACTTCCCTGTGGTATCTAATATCGATACTTTTCAAGGTATCATATCGAAGTTAGAAATTCCAGTATTGTGACAACACTAATACGGTGGGGAGAGAATATATACATACGGTGGGGAGGAGACTGTCTATTAGGAGGGGGTGGGGGGGTTTGGACATTTATGGTGGCCAGTTTCGAATTGCAGCCTCCCGTAGGTGCTCTTTTAGAGCGGTTTTGAATGTGGGTAGGGATTCACATCCTTTACAGCTTTGGGCTTTATTGATGTGGCATAATTGCGAAACGTGTTTAGTCCTTTGTTTGAGCCGAATCTGGGTTTAACATGATTTGTTGAGCTTCCTCTGGTGTTGTGGTTGTGGTATTCACTGACCTTTGGGAAGTATTTTGACATGTACATGGGTACCTTAGTCGTATAGTGTATCTTGTAGACCAGGCCCATTGCAAGTTGCTGTACTCTGTCGTCTACTCTAAGCCATCCTAGGTAGTCTAAGTGGGCAGGGGTGAGGTATGATTGACATACATGACATACCTGCCCCCCGCCAGTCGCACTGGCATTCCTTCTGTACTCCGCCAGGCGCTTCTTGGCTGTCAACTTCACGTCTAACCACTTTTTCTTTATCTCCACAACGGTTTGCTGCTGCGGAGATATAGAATTGACTGCCTCGGTGACTGCCTCCCACGCAGCATTCTTCCTCTTGCTTGTTATGCCAAAGCTGAGGGAACCGAATAGTATCCCCGCCTTGGCGTCCACCTCCGTGACGAGGAGATCCACCTCTTGGTCGGTGTAATTTCGTTTTTTCGTACGCTTGGCCATTTTCCAACATTCCACGGACAGGAATTTCCTCATGGTATTTGAAGGGGAGGCCTGTTACCATATTTGGTTAATCGGGGCGGTTCTGGTATGCAAATACGTAAAAACCGTGCATGAGCGTGGAGCGTAGATCAAAGTGATATTTATCAAGACAGAGTACTTGCAGGTGTGCGTACGACCTGTGTACGCACGTGTGATAAATCCCGATTTTTTTGTGCGTACACACATTCTAAATTTTGTGCTTAAGAACAAAAATAGAACACTTTCTAAGAATTGTTGATAAATGAGGGCCCTGGAGAGAGTGACCTAATACCCCTCTATACCCCTGGAGAGAGTGACCTAATACCCCTCAATACCCTTGGAGAGAGTGGCCTAATACCCCTTGATACCCCTGGAGAGACTGAATGAATGAATGAATTATTTTATTTCGAATTTTTACAAATAAATAAACAAACAAATAATGTTTCGAACATTTTCACAAATAAACAAACGAAAAGGATAGGTTTGAAGCCGAAGGCTTATAGAGCAACCTACCCCTAATTCAAAAAACAAATTCAAAAAAGTTAGTTTTCAAATTATAACAAACAAAAAAATAAATCAACAAAAAACGATCCCACATCAGGGGGGAGGGGAGTCCCGTCACCCCTCCTTCCTAGTGAAGAGGGGGCGGCAGTCAACTCCACCCAAGTGCGAAAAAGAGGGAACTAGAAACCTCTAAACGCACAGCACAGGCGGGACCACGTGTGACACAACACCTTGTGGTCCACACCCACACATCCCTGCTAACCCACCGAAAGGTGGGAAGCAGGGGAGGTTCCAGACCTTAGAACCGCCTGGGAGACAGAACCCTCGGTCATGTCCACGAGGTAAAACCTTACGAAGGGACCCGGGGAGGACCATGAGGCCGCAGCACAGATGTCCTCCACCGAGGCCCCCCCTAACAGGGCGGCAGAGGCCGCCACCCCACAGGTGGAGTGTGCCCTGACACCCCCAGGGGGGCCAGCCCAGCCAACGTGTAGCAAATGGCAATGCCCTCGCACAACCAATGGGACAGGCGCTGTTTCGACAGTGCCTTACCAGCGCGAGAGCCACCGCAACAGACAAAAAGTTGATCGGTAGCCCTGAGGCCCTGAGTACGGCTGAGGTAAATCCCCAAGCCCGGACCGGACATGACGGGTGAAGGCTCGCCTCTAACTCACTAGCGTGAGGAGGTGGATGAAAACGCCTGAACCACAATATCCCCGGAGCAAAAGAGCTTCGGATATTTTTTGGCACGAAGACTGGGTTAGGCCTCAGAGTGGCACCACTATCGAAACGAATAGACAGACACTCAGGCCGCACCGAGAGAGCACAGAGCTCACCCACGCGCTTAGCGGAGGTGATGGCCAGCAGGAACGCAGTCTTGAACGACAGCTGTTCCAAAGGCGCTTGCTCAAGAGGCTCAAACGGGGCCTCGGACAACCGACCGAGGACCAATTGAAGATCCCAACTCGGAGCCAGAGAATGTTTCACCGGCTTAAGGCGCAGAGCGCCAAGCAGGAAACGCTTCACAAGAGGGTGGCCTTACATACGCCACCTACCCGCGTAACCCGCGATAGTGGAGGGAGCATGCGCGTTCCGAATGGTACCAACCACAGAAGGATCCAGACTCACCCTCTCACCAGCCAAACCATCAGCGGCTGGCCCAGCACAGGGAACTAACACAGAGACCTGTGCGCTTGAGAGAGGGCCCGCGATGACCAAGGAACAGGCCACGACGGGGCTACCAAGAGCTGGATCAGGACCGGGAACCACACAGCTGCGCCCCGGTCCGGCGCAATCAGGATCAAGGACCTGTGCTCCTCAACGTACCCGCCCCAACAACTGACCTAACAGATGTATGGGGGAAAGAATCCCAGGCGGCACGGCATCGGTCCCAGACCTGCCTGACTATGTCCGGACGTAATCCCCACCCGTCAGGGTGAGGACCGCCCCGCGACATCACACCTGTACCCACATTCACCCTGCCGGGGATGTGGAGAGCCCTCAGGCTGCGCAGATGGAGAACGCCCATAGCCAGCCGTCCGCCGCCTGGTGCAGACGGGGGGAGCGTACTCCTCCCTGTCTGTCGATATACGACGCTGACGTCGTATTGTCCGTCCTGATCAAACACCGTTTGAGGACCAGAAGGACCGCCTTCACTACCAACACATTGAACGTAGCGCAGACCGGGCAGCATGGCTTGCCAGCTGCCCCCTACTGCGTTGGCCCGACGCGTCTTCAGCGAGGGAGGCGTCGGTGAAAAACGCGACGTGTGACAGCCTACTGCCCATGGGGACCCCCCTGGTGAGGACCCCAGGCCCTCCCCAGGGGGCGAGGTCCCCCAGTACTGACACGGGAACCTTAGCCGCTTCCACTTGCCTCTCACCGGGTCAATTTCCATACTGGAAAAAAACCACCTCCGTAACCTCCTCCTGGGGTGAAGAGGAGGCCAAGAGGGACCACGGAATGAGCAGATGCCATCATACCGAGAACTGCAGGCGTATCACGGACAGCGCCGTAACCGTCCTAGGACGGAACCTCCCGAGCGTGTCGACAACACGCTCTGAGAGGGATGCCCATAGCACTCCACCCGTTGACTGGGAAGAGGAGTACTCTACTTCCAGTCTACAGCAAACCCCAGGCTGGTAGGAATTCCACCACCTGCCTGGTATGAGACCTGACGATCCACCTTGACCGCCATGGACCAGAACGTCGTCGGGGCTCCGTAACCCCTGACGATGCAGAGGCCCCAGTGCGGCCTCCACGCACTTGGTGAAGATGCGGGGAGCCAGAGAAAAGCCGAACGGCAGCCTCTGGTACTCATACGCTAAACCCTGCAAAGGAAGCGTAGGTAAGCCCTAGGATGGAAGATCGGGGATGCGAATACGCATCCTACAGGTCTATGGAGTAGAACCAGGCCCCCACCTGACAGTGTTCAACAGGTAGGAGATGATCCAAAAAATGCTGAACCTTCCCATGGGACAGGTCCAGCATGGGTCTGACACCCCCCCTCCCGATTTCTCGGGCACCAGAGAATACCGGGAGGAAAACGCCACGGCGATGGCTTGCTTCGTCCACAGAGATTGGATCTCGTTGACCAGAGCTGTCACTGCTGGTGACCCTGACAATAGGGTCTGTACCAAACCCGAAAACGGGTGGGGTTGTGTAAATACAAGTCCCCGCCACAGCGTTCTCTCCATCCACCTCGACATATGGTACTGCTGTAGCCATATGTGATGATACTCCCAACGCACCCGCCGCCATTTGGCGCAGGTCCGCTAGGAACTGTAGATAGGCGACCCAATCCCACCCGCTGTGCGTAGCCAACCCTGGACCCGTGCGAGCAGAGTGTTCCGTGGAGTCGGGTCGGACCCTGACACTACCCACGAGGCAATCGCACCCAAGGGGGGGACCCCGACAGAAAGGGCCGGTTTGATACGGGGGAAGCTGACATCAGTCTAGATGACAAAAGCTCCCCCACTGAACACCCCTCCAGAACATGCTGAGGAGTTGTTCTGCAGCTGGACATGCAAGGTGTGAGGCCCCCATGGGTTCCTACACACCGTAGCCCTGCAGTGATATTACTACCACCCAAATCACGTGCGCCTGCGAGACCACTGCCAATCTTTCAGGAGTGGGAGGCACCAACACGATACCCGGCCAGGCGAGGTCGGGGAAGCCCGCACTGTGTGCCTCAAAAAGGTCTCGAGCCCCCCTGCTGACAACACTTGTAGTTGACAGACGTAACACCAGGCTCAACCAAACACAGCTTATGGTGTGGGAGCCGCTTGACGGCACAACATTCTCATGGACAGACCCAGGCTCAGCCATCAACTGGGTGTCAGCCTCTGTCCCCATGAGAAGCGAAACATGGGGCCGCATGCGCTTCAACGAAGGCTTGCGGCCCGCAGCCAAAGGAAACAAATCAGAGCCCCTTTTCCGCTGGTGTTGGGGGAGGGAGTGATTGGAGAGCAAGCTGCTCGCGGCAGGACGTCGACGGTTTCTCAGGCCGTGCTCATCCAACATGGCCGATCCCTCGGCCGCCAAGGCTGTCGGCCTTGTGGACACCTGTTGACTCAACGCCCAGGATACCTCTGGCGGGGGAAACATGGCCGCCTGTCGAGGGCCCCGCCATAGTTGCTGACGAGGCCGTGCTCTCACCTCTGGCTGCGCGGCGTGAGGCGGTGTGGGGCCTAGGACAAATACCGCCCGCGCTCCAGCGGAAGACCAAGATCCTCTGCGGAGAGGGGAGCCCTGAGGAGGGAACCTCCCTGCGGTTATAGCTTGCGGCTAGGTCCTTGCGCGATGTTCCGACGTCGGCTGGCCCTCAAGGCCCCGCCACCAGACACCATTTTTGACAGAAAAAACAGCAATTCGAACACAGTTACTAATCGCTGCCAATTCCATACCGTGGCAGTACAGGCTTTAACAGCCCACCAGCCACTCGCCGGGCCGACCCACCTCATGGCGTCGGCCGGGCGGGGCACTGTTTCAACATGTCAAAAGCAAAGGACTGATGCTAAACACGGAGCACCAGTAGTGGTTGCAACCATGAAGGGGTTAATGAATAAATGAATTAAACACCACCAATATACTGTAGAATGGGCTAGCCCATACACACAACGTTAAGGGGATGCGGACCAAAGAACCAGTCCCGCATTCATTCATAATATTCACAAACCGCACACCAGCCCTAGACCTCAGCCCATTTACCCATGAAAAGGTAAACAAAGCCCCCCGCAATACTCCCCAGTAGACACCGATTGACCGTCAGCATGAATGGTTAAGAGGAGGGAAAACTGTAGACAGAAATCCCGCAGCGGGGAGACAAAACAGAAACAGTAGCATAGCATAGCGTTAGCCGCGCGCTCCAGGGTAACGGGGAAAACAACAGCGTTTACCCAGACACCCTTTCTTCCTCCCGAGGGAGTTAACGGCGATCGTCCTGGTCGGAGTGTATATTCCACCGCAAGCCAGCAACAAGGTTGCGCTCTCCAGACTCCACGACGAGGTAAATAGAATCCAAGTGGCGAATGTTAACGCCGCCATTTTAGTGCTGGGAGATTTCAATAGCGCCAATCTGAGAAAGGTATTGCCTGACTTCTATCAGCATGTGACTTGCAACACCAGAGGCGGTAACATCCTAGATCACTGTTGCACGCAATTTAAAGGTGGCTACAAGGCTCATTCTGATAGTGGCTTTGGTAAGTCAGATCACGCGTCCATCTTTCTTTCACCAAAGTACAAACAGAGAATTAAAAGTACTCCCGTAGTCTCGCGAGAGGTGCAGAAATGGGATTTGACGTCAGAGGAGACGATCCGGTCAGTGTTTCACTACACAGACTGGAATGTGTTCCGCGACACAGATAACATTAATGTCTACACGGAGACAGTGCTGGACTATGTTTGTACTAGGGTGAAAGAAACAATCCCCACTACCAAAATGAAAGTTTACCCAAATCAAAAACCCTGGGTAGACAAATCCGTCCGTGAAGCTCTGAGAGAGCGCACCAAAGCATACAACGACGGCCTAGTGGCAGGCAACATGAATGACCACAAGGTGGCGCGATACAACGTAAGGAGGACAGTGTCAGAGGCCAAACGACGCTACAGGGATAAAATTGAACTCCAGTTTGAACAAGCTGACTCTAGAGCTATGTGGCAGGGGCTCAAAACGATGACAGACTACAAAGGCGCCTCCCTCAAACTGAACAGTGACATCTCCTTAGCAAATGACCTCAATACCTTCTATGCGAGGTTTGATGCTGGTAATAACAACACCAGCTCACAAGCCTCGGCAATGGGGGGGGGGGGGGGTCGGCTGCTGATGGAGGCGCAGTGTTCAGGGTAACAGAGCATGAGGTGAGGCGGACCTTTAAAAAAGTGAATATCAGGAAGGCAGCAGGTCCGGACGGCATCCCCGGCCGCGTCCTAAAAGTCTGTGCCGACCAACTGGCCCCAGTATTCACTGACATATTTAACCTGTCCTTAGAACAGGCTGTCATCCCCACCTGCCTGAAGAAGTCCACTATTATCCCTGTACCCAAAAAATCCAAGCCTGCTTGCCTCAACGACTACCGCCCTGTAGCTCTCACCTCCATAGCCATGAAGTGCTTTGAGAAGCTAGTAAAGGGCTACATCTGCTCCTCCCTCCCCATCAACATGGACCCCCTGCAATTTGCATACCGCCCCAACAGGTCCACGGAGGACGCCATATCCCATGTGCTGCACACAGCAGCATCACACCTGGACAAGAGGCAGGGGAACTATGTGAGAATGCTATTCATCGACTACAGCTCGGCATTCAATACCATAGTCCCCTCCATACTCATAGCCAAGCTCAGGGACCTGGGCTTGGGCTATGACCTCAGCCAGTGGGTCTTGGACTTCCTGACTGGCAGACCCCAGGTGGTGAGAGCAGGCAACTGCACCTCCTCATCCATCACCCTCAACATAGGGGCCCCCCAGGGCTGTGTTCTGAGTCCCCTCCTCTACTCCCTGTACACACACGACTGTGTGGCTCAGCGGAGTAGCAATACAATCATCAAATTTGCTGACGACACAGTGGTGGTGGGCCTGATCTCTGCCAACGACGAGAGGGCCTACCTGGAAGAGGTCAAGGTCCTGGCGGGATGGTGCCAGGAAAACAGCCTCTCCCTGAACGTCAGCAAAACAAAGGAGATGATTGTGGACTTCAGGAGGTCGGGGGTCAAGGACTACAGCCCCCTCAGCATCGACGGGGCACCGGTTGAGAGAGTCAACAGCTTTAAGTACCTCGGAGCCTACATATCCGAGGACTTGACATGGACCACACACATTGACAGTGTTGTGAAGAAGGCACGACAACGCCTCTACTTCCTCAGGCGCCTAAGGAAGTTCCAAGTCAGCCAGAAGATCCTTAAGAACTTCTACTCATGTACAATAGAGAGCATCTTGACCGGCAACATCACCTCCTGGTTTGGGAATAGCACTGCACAAGACCGAAGCAGACTACAAAGAGTGACACGTTCAGCCGAACGCACAATTGGAGGGGGGCTCCCCACCCTCCAGAACATTTACTACAAGCGTTGCAAGGGCAAGGCTAAGAGAATCATTAAAGACTCCAGTCACCCGAACAACTGCCTCTTTGAACTGCTGCGGTCAGGCAAGCGATACCGGAGTCTCAAGGCGAGCACAGAAAGACTCAGAAGAAGCTTCTATCCCCAGGCCATCAGGCTGCTAAACGAACAATGAATGAACACTACACAACAACAACCACCAAACGCACATAGCACACACATCCACACGCACACACTCACTTTAAACAAACACACTGTAGCACCCACTCCACACACTTTATAGCACACACCCACTTTAAACAAACACACTGTAGCACCCACTCCCCACACTTTATATTTATGGATGAAGGATTGCACTACAACTCGTACACCTTACTGTAAATTGTACCTAAAATTGTACCTCATCCCATTTCTGCTTTGCACTAGATAGTACTGTACATTAGTACACTGCATAGTATTGTGTATTGTATATTATATGGTAACTCAGAACATTGTACATATGTCTATACCGAACACTGTGACCTCATTTTTCTTCTTCTAAATTCATGCTATATTATGTTATTATGTTATTTGATACTATCTTGTCTAGCACAGTCTCTGGAGCGTAACAGTAAGAAGCATTTTGTATGAAAGTATTCTGTACTTCTGTATGACAACTATTAAAGAACATGAACTTGAACTTGAACTTGAACATCCTGCCCCTGGCGCCGATACACAACTCTGTTGTCTCCCGGGACAACCCGAGCAACATCACCAACGCCAGCATTGTTATGCCTAGTGACATCCCACAGCGGGGAACATTAGAACAGTGACCCAGCATTATAGCATTTAGTATTAGCAGCTCGCTCCAGGGCAGCCTGGAAAACGTCCAACTCAGAGGGACGTTCACCCAGACATCCTGCCCCTTGCGCCGATACACAACTCGGTTGTCCAACAGACAACAAGCAGCATTACTAACACCAGCGTTAATGCCTGATGGCACAGAGCCTACCTGGTGCGAGTTAGCTCGATAGCTAAACATCGCATGCTGTCCCTCGAACCGCTGCCAAGAGACGAGGAACACCAGGACAGACCCGACGTGCCGTTGGAACATGCCGAGAAGATTCCAGGGCCTGGCAAATCTTCGGCGAATACCCAACATTGCGCAATTTCTCTTATACTTTTCATAACGCTAGTTCACAGGGTGCAAGCATCCGCCATGATGGAAACGAAATAGAGGAAGGGCGAGTGGTGACCACGCCTGCTGCCTTATAGTACGGCACTGGGGCGGGGCCTGGTCAGATGCTGGGTGCATTTGTTTTTCGTTAATGAAGTACAGTAGGTACTGGAGATGAGGTACATCTCGATGGCGAAGAGCAAGACACGATTCGCCAGTACAACTATATAACAGTGTGTTTGTAGGATGGAGATAACTAACATTGTTCACAACCCTTATTGCCTTTTTCTGTAAGATGATAATAGGATTCAGATTAGTTTTGTATGTGTTTCCCCAAGTTTCTATACAGTAAGTTAGATATGGTAATAAAAGAAGAGTACAATAAATTGTGTATAATGATCTCAAATTTAATGTGTCTGGTTTTTCTTAAGATACCTAAGCTACGCACTGTTTTTTTCTTTACATAGTTAATATGAGTTTTCCAGCTGAGGTTTTGGTCTATCACGACCCCCAAAAAAGTATAGTCATTTACTCTTTCAAGATGAACATTATCTATGCATATCTCTACTTGAGTATCCGGATGTTTTTTTTTATTACCAAACAAAATACATTTAGAATTACTTATATTTAAGTTTGTTAGTATCAAGCCAACATTTCAGCTTCCCCAGTTCACCTGTAATATTTGTTAGCAACTGTTGTAGGTCTGCACCTGAACACATTTTTGGTATCATCTGCAAAAATGACATTTAAGTTTATCAGAAACATCAATGATATCATTAATATACAATATAAATAATTTCGGTCCTAAAATGGATCCTTGCGGTACCCCACATGTTATCACTTTGCAGGATGATCTGGTCTCCCCCATCTGCACACATTGTTTCCTATTTTCTATGTAACTTTTTATCCAACTGAGCCCTACCCCTCTAATTCCATACTTTTCAAGTTTTCTGAGTAAAATATCATGGTCAATGGTATCGAAAGCTTTTTTCAGATCAATAAAAACTCCAACTGCATACTGTTTATTATCGATTTAATTTGTTAACTCTTCTGCTACCTGCATGAGAGCCATTGATGTGGATCTGTTAGTTCTGAATCCATACTGGCTATCAATCAATATCTCATTCTTATCAATAAAACTGTCCAGACGTGCAACAAAGTTTTTCCAGAATTTTTGAAAATTGAGAAAGTAAAGAAACAGGCCTATAATTTGTAAAAAGAAAAAAATCTCCTGCTTTATATATTGGAATTACTTTGGCTGTTTTCATTTCAGTTGGAAAGGTCCCCATCCTAAAAGATAGATTACATATGAAAGTAATTGGATCTACAATTTCTTTGATTAGTTTTTTAATAAGAGATGTCTATCCCATTCACATCTGTAGATGTTTTATTCTTGAGATTGTTTACAATATCAATTATTTCCATATTGGATACGTCATACAAAAAGATTGTGGATGGATTTCTATCAATGTATTGTTCTGCAATAGCTCCCCCTTGTGGAGGCTTGATCTTCCTTGCAAGATCTGGGCCAACATTTACAAAAAAATTATTAAACTCCTCCACTACCTCATGCATGTTGGTTATTTCCGTTCCATTTACAGAAAAATGATCAATATAGCCTGGTTTGTTATTTGATTTTCCAATTATTGTGTTTATAATTTTCCATGCTCCTTTAATATCATTTTTATTAATTTCTAGTAAGTTATTATAATAATCCTTCTTACGTTGTCTTATAGTATCTGTTAATTTATTTTTATATATTTTATATTTGATTTCTTTCTGTTTAGTTCTATGCTTGATTGACCTAATACCCCTCAATACCTCTGGAGAGAGTGACCTAATACCCCTCAATACCCCTGGAGAGAGTGACCTAATACCCCTCAATACCCCTGGAGAGAGTGACCTAATACCCCTCAATACCTCTGGAGAGAGTGACCTAATACCCCTCAATACCCCTGGAGAGAGTGACCTAATACCCCTCAATACCCCTGGAGAGAGTGACCTAATACCCCTTGATACCCCTGGAGAGAGTGACCTAATACCCCTCAATACCCCTGGAGAGAGTGACCTAATACCCCTCAATACCCCTGGAGAGAGTGACCTAATACCCCTTGATACCCCTGGAGAGAGTGACCTAATACCCCTTGATACATCTGGAGAGAGTAACCTAATACCCTTTGATACATCTGGAGAGAGTGACCTAATACCCCTTGATACCCCTGGAGAGAGTAACCTAATACCCCTTGATACATCTGGAGAGAGTAACCTAATACCCTTTGATACATCTGGAGAGAGTGACCTAATACCCCTTGATACATCTGGAGAGAGTGACCTAATACCCCTTGATACATCTGGAGAGAGTAACCTAATACCCCTTGATACATCTGGAGAGAGTGACCTAATACCCCTGGAGAGAGTAACCTAATACCTCTCAATACCCTTGGAGAGAGTGACCTAATACCCCTGGAGAGAGTGACCTAATACCCCTCTATACCCCTGGAGAGAGTGACCTAATAATACCCTTCTATACCCCTGGAGAGAGTGACCTAATACCCCTGGAGAGAGTGACCTAATACCCCTTGATACCCCTGGAGAGAGTGACCTAATACCCCTTGATACCCCTGGAGAGAGTGACTTAATACCCCTGGAGAGAGTGACTTAATACCCCTCAATACCCCTGGAGAGAGTGACCTAATACCCCTTGATACCCCTGGAGAGAGTGACCTAATACCCCTCAATACCCCTGGAGAGAGTGACCTAATACCCCTCAATACCCCTGGAGAGAGTGGCCTAATACCCCTTGATACCCCTGGAGAGAGTGACCTAATACCCCTCAATACCCCTGGAGAGAGTGGCACCATTTACTTCAGAACCATTTCTTTGTCGTTGCACCTCTGCTTCGTGTCGTTTGAGGCCGATCTTTCTCTTGGAACATTTGTTAATAAAAAAAATATTAAAAAAATTACATCTTCTCCCCAAACCCCAGATCGACCCCAGCGCGGCATGCTCTGCGACCAGCGTGCAGATTGAAGAGTATTACAGCAGGAGCCCGCATGGTGTCATGGAGTTCTACACGGCCAAGTACACCTACAGGCTGGACTTCTCAGGTACACATGCATGCACGCACATGCACACACACACATGTACACACACACACACACATGTATGTGTACACACACACACACACACACACACACACACACACGTAACTTATGTGGTACTACTTTATCATGCAGTGTTATGGAGCCAGTTTACCAGACGTGATATTTAGCCTACAATAACCTAAGTGGGAAAATAGATCTTTATAACATTATGACATGACCACAACATCATTATGACATGACCACAACATCATTATGACATGACCAGTCCTGCCTCAGAAAACTGTATTTTAGGCTTGGTTCCTGTGAACCTAATTGTTACCTTTGCTTCCCCTCCTAACCAGTAATGAAACGGATAAACGTGACAACAGGGGAACAGCAACCGATAAAGCGCTCCCTCCACTCGGCAACTGACTTCAGGTAAGTGTGAGCAGCTTATAGCCTCATGGGGTCTCGGGTTAGGAGCCGCACTCGTCCCTGGGTTCAAGACCTGAGCTACGCTAGTCCCTGGGTTCAAGCGCACCTCTGACTAGTAGGGGTGTAACCAGTGATGCAGTGGTGGTACCACTCTGTACCACGCCGTCCTAGCAGTTCGCTGAGCAGAAGTGCGCGCATGGATGTGCACGCGCGCGCACACAAAAATGCGTTCACAACTTTCACTCTACTGTCGCGCCGTGCGCCAAGTACCCGGCACTTATCACCTAGTCTTTGCATAGCATAACAAAGAAAGAGAAGTGCAAGACCAAAATACAAGCCCTGTGGGGGGTTTGCTTGAGCTGGTCTGTGCACACGCGAGGGAACATGTATGCGCGTGCACATCCGCATTTTTTTGTGAAAAAAATTGTTAGAAGTGGTTAACATACCGCTATAGTCGTTCGGTACACACCTAAGGTCCAGTACTGAAACGGTTTGGTACGGATACGTGTACCTTTACACCCCTACTGACTAGATGTCACAGAGGAGGGAGCAAAATGCGGTTTTCGGGAGAAGAGTGGAAGGATAGATAATAATAACATAAGTTACACTGCATCGTCTGAACATACCTGGCGTTGTGCATTAGGTTTTGATATTCTATATTGGGCGGCACACACAGGAACACACGCATGCAAATGTTGGGTCGCCGATGACATTTCGTCTCTGCGCTTGACCCATCCCGTCTTCCTTCCCCCCCCAAGGGCAGCCGGGAGCAGACATGGGCTGCGGCGTGGGGCCGCGCCCCGGGGACCAATCCCAGTGCTCCTGTCCGTCTTCGTCAGGGACGCGACAGCGTTGGCGATCTGTTTTGCATGTTTTTCTATTGGGTTTATATTCTGGAGGGGAAACTTTTGCGAGCACAGGGAGAACATGCAGACTCCACACAGAAAGGCCCGGGAGATACCCCACCTGGGTACCTGGCAACCTGTTCCCCAAGCGGGAATCGAACCCACGACCTTCGAGCTGTTTTTGTTTGTTTTGTTACACATATAAAAAACAATTACATATAATACAATATAATAAAGAGATGTGAAGGAGAATTGCCTAAAAACCCTCTAGTCTAGGGGCTTGTATGTGGCATTCTCCAAACACACACACAGACCATTCATTCACAATACATACAAGCAGGTCTACGGATAGACACTGAAGTAGGCACCTAGTAGCTGTGAGGAGACGGTGTTAACCACTACATCACCGTGCTGTGAGGAGACAGTGTTAACCACTACACCACCGTGCTGTGAGGAGACAGTGTTAACCACTACACCACCGTGCTGTGAGGAGACAGTGTTAACCACTACACCACCGTGCTGTGAGGAGACAGTGTTAACCACTACACCACCGTGCTGTGAGGAGACAGTGTTAACCACTACACCACCGTGCTGTGAGGAGACAGTGTTAACCACTACACCGCCGTGCTGTGAGGAGACAGTGTTAACCACTACACCACCGTGCTGTGAGGAGACAGTGTTAACCACTACACCACCGTGCTGTGAGGAGACAGTGTTAACCACTACACCACCGTGCTGTGAGGAGACAGTGTTAACCACTACACCACCGTCCTGTGAGGAGACAGTGTTAACCACTACACCACGTGCTGTGAGGAGACAGTGTTAACCACTACACCACGTGCTGTGAGGAGACAGTGTTAACCACTACACCACGTGCTGTGAGGAGACGGTGTTAACCACTACACCACCGTGCTGTGAGGAGACAGTGTTAACCACTACACCACCGTGCTGTGAGGAGACAGTGTTAACCACTACACCACGTGCTGTGAGGAGACAGTGTTAACCACTACACCACCGTGCTGTGAGGAGACAGTGTTAACCACTACACCACCGTGAGGAGACAGTGTTAACCACTACACCACCGTGCTGTGAGGAGACAGTGTTAACCACTACACCACCGTGCTGTGAGGAGACGGTGTTAACCACTACACCACCGTGCTGTGAGGAGACAGTGTTAACCACTACACCACCGTGCTGTGAGGTGACAGTGTTAACCACTACACCACCGTGCTGTGAGGAGACGGTGTTAACCACTACACCACCGTGCTGTGAGGAGACAGTGTTAACCACTACACCACCGTGCTGTGAGGAGACCGTGTTAACCACTACACCACCGTGCTGTGAGGAGACGGTGTTAACCACTACACCACCGTGCTGTGAGGAGACGGTGTTAACCACTACACCACCGTGCTGTGAGGAGACAGTGTTAACCACTACACCACCGTGCTGTGAGGAGACAGTGTTAACCACTACACCACCGTGCTGTGAGGAGACAGTGTTAACCACTACACCACCGTGCTGTGAGGAGACAGTGTTAACCACTACACCACCGTGCTGTGAGGTGACAGTGTTAACCACTACACCACCGTGCTGTGAGGAGACAGTGTTAACCACTACACCACCGTGCTGTGAGGTGACAGTGTTAACCACTACACCACCGTGCTGTGAGGAGACAGTGTTAACCACTACACCACCGTGCTGTGAGGTGACAGTGTTAACCGCTACACCCGAAATCACAACCAATTGCTTCCATGGGCTTCACAGATCAAGAAGAAACGCCACAATAGATCCAGAACAAAAAACACATCTTGCAACACCCGCAGACTTTCCCAGATGAAGATAAGGAACGACTCCCTGAAACCTAGCAATAGGAAGAAACCTCTGAGCTGTTCAAAGGGGATCCCCCGTCAGGATGTGGTGATATTATAGTGTTGCTATAGATGATAGATGGATGGATGGAGAATAGAATACGCTAATAATTGGTATGTATGTATATACACATGTAATAAAACACATATACATACATACATAGTAGCAATAGTATCTAAAGCGTTTAAGAACATTTTAAGCAAAAAAAGCATAGGAATACAAGCGCTGGTATGAAAAACAAGATGAAGGCTCAAGATCACTCTCCCCAGGGGGCAGGAGACTCACTCAGATCCAGTGCCCTGCAAGAAGCCATTGTTGTGCGGTGTGAGCCATTGGAAATAAGTGCTTCCAGTGCAGAGCGGTTCAGAGCGGTTCAGAGCGGTTCAGAGCGGTACAGATCGGTTCAGAGCGGTACAGAGCGGTTCAGAGCGGTGCAGAGCGGTACAGAGCGGTTCAGAGCGGTACAGAGCAGTTCAGAGCGGTTCAGAGCGGTTCAGAGCGGTTCAGAGCAGTTCAGAGCGCTGCAGAGCGGTTCAGAGCGGTTCAGAGCGTTTCAGAACGGTTCAGAGCGGTGTGGTTCAGAGCGGTGTGGTTCAGAGCCGTGCAGAGCGATGCGGTACAGAGTGCTGCGGTTCAGATCGGTGCGGTTCAGAGCGGTGTGGTTCAGATCGGTGTGGTTCCGAGCGGTTCAGAGCGATGCGGTACAGAGTGCTGCGGTTCAGAGTGGTGCGGTTCAGAGCGATGCGGTACAGAGTGCTGCGGTACAGAGCGGTGCGGTACAGAGTGCTGCGGTACAGAGCGGTGCGGTACAGAGTGCTGCGGTTCAGAGCGGTGCGGTACAGAGTGCTGCGGTACAGAGCGGTGTGGTACAGAGCGGTGTGGTTCAGAGCGGTGCGGTTCAGAGCGGTGTGGTACAGAGCGGTGTGGTACAGAGCGGTGTGGTACAGAGCGGTGTGGTACAGAGCGGTGTGGTTCAGAGCGGTGTGGTACAGAGCGGTGCGGTACAGAGCGGTGTGGTTCAGAGCGGTGCGGTTCAGAGCGGTGTGGTACAGAGCGGTGCGGTTCAGAGCGGTGTGGTACAGAGCGGTGCGGTTCAGAGCGGTGTGGTACAGAGCGGTGCGGTTCAGAGCGGTGCGGTTCAGAGCGGTGTGGTACAGAGCGGTGCGGTTCAGAGCGGTGTGGTACAGAGCGGTGCGGTTCAGAGCGGTGTGGTACAGAGCGGTGTGGTACAGAGCGGTGCGGTTCAGAGCGGTGTGGTACAGAGCGGTGTGGTACAGAGCGGTGTGGTACAGAGCGGTGTGGTACAGAGCGGTGTGGTACAGAGCGGTGCGGTTCAGAGCGGTGTGGTACAGAGCGGTGTGGTACAGAGCGGTGTGGTACAGAGCGGTGCGGTTCAGTGCGGTACAGAGCGGTGTGGTACAGAGCGGTGTGGTACAGAGCGGTGCGGTACAGAGCGGTGCGGTTCAGTGCGGTACAGAGCGGTGTGGTACAGAGCGGTGTGGTACAGAGCGGTGTGGTACAGAGCGGTGTGGTACAGAGCGGTGCGGTTCAGTGCGGTAAAGAGCGGTGTGGTACAGAGCGGTGCGGTACAGAGCGGTGCGGTTCAGAGCGGTGCCGTCACTGTGTCCGATATGAAAGACACAGTAGACCTGAGGCTCTTCAACCTTTCCACCTCGGGACACAAATTGAGTCAATTTAGTCGCTCGTTAAAATATGAATAATTGCCTCACGGAGGGCCCCAGAAGTGACAGGCGTGCAGCCATTTTTGGGTACCAAGCCATAGTTTAGGAACATTGTCATAGACCAGGGCGATTTATTGTAATATAGTTCCAATCATAATGCCGGCAGGGGGTAATGCAGATAGCTTGTGCTGACACAGAATATTTACTCTCTAAAGAGAACAAGTCATGTTTGATGCTATGTTATGGGTTGTTATTACTACTTTGATGTTATGACAGGGTTATTACTTTGATGGGGTGCACCCTACCGCCCCCCCCCCCCTGTTTGTCTCCCCCCAGGGATAAGACTATGGGCCATCAAAACAAGAAACATGGTTCCTCAACAGGAACCTACTGAGAGACATACTGTGGAGAGTTGTTCCGATACCGTATCGGAAATGCCGCCGATACTGCCTAAAATGCTGGTATCGGTATCGGCGAATACGCCGAAAGTCTAGCCTCCGATACCATATGACGTAATTTATCAACAACACTGCGGTCTGCTGAGTGAGCATTATAAAACAAACGTTTTTAATCGAGCGTGAATTAAAGTGTCAATGCTGTTTGTCATTTTAACAGCAGATACTTTCTTAAATGCCAATGCCATCGTCCCGAGAGAGGGGTGTTGACGGGGAGCTCTGATGGGTTCGCTTGCTGGTGTTATTAGCATTAGCTGAAGCGCTAACCGAAAGCTAGTTTTAGCTTTAACGTTACCTTGGCTAAAGTTGGGGCTATTCATAATCCAGCAATAATGGCTGCAGACCTGCAAGCAAAGTACAGCAAGTTGGCACATGAGTATTCCAAGGTAAATCACTTTTTCATCAGTAACGTTACATTGTTTGTATTTCCATCTAACGTTAGCTAACGCTAACCTAGCTCACGCTAATGTGGCTAACTGATCGACCTCTCGCACACAATTAATGACATGTTGCGGACAGCCATATCGGTGACAATGTTTAGCTTTTAGTGCCAAATGATAAGAGTCTGAGGCGGAGTCTCAAAAGAGAATGTTGAATATTTATTTGCATTAAAAATCACAACAGCGCCTCTGCTACAAACTGAAGTTACCGGAGCCTTTCTGGAGTGCAACAACGTATAACGTCCGTGCGGAATCAATGTCTCAACAACCATTCCGTGGGTGAACTCATTGAGATAGTTGTCAATTAATGATACTAATACTAATCTATACAATCACCTGTTGTTGAATAAATACCATTACTTTATAGTTATTACTAAAAAAACAGTATATATAAAACAGTAGCTGTAAAAAATTTAAAAAAATAAAAAAAAGGTTTTATAATTTTATATATATATATATATATATATATATTTTTTTTTTTATGTGTGCACTGGTATCGGATCAGTATCGGTATCGGCCGATGCCCAAAGCTTAGGTATCGGAATCGGATCGGGAAGGAAAAAATGGTATCGGAACATCTCTACTGTAAACGCTGATTTATTATTGGGCCCTCGACAACTGTCTGTCAACAGAAAAGATTGTTTCTGTCATCTCCATGGTAACTCCCAACTGTTTTGTGTTTATCTCTGTCCCCCTCTGTCCCCTCTTAGGTACAGCCAAAACCAAAGTGAAACCACAAGTATATCCACAGCAAGGTTGGCATTTCATCCAATCACACTGTGTCTGACATAACATAATACAGTATGACAGTGTCTGTGATATAACATACAGTATGACGTGTCTGTGACATAACAGAATACAGTATGACAGTGTCTGTGACATAACATAACACAGTATGACAGTGTCTGTGACATAACAGAATACAGTATGACAGTGTCTGTGACATAACAACATACAGTATGACAGTGTCTGTGACATAACAACATACAGTATGACAGTGTCTGACATAACATAACACAGTATGACAGTGTCTGTGACATAACAGAATACAGTATGACAGTGTCTGTGACATAACAACATACAGTATGGCAGTGTCTGACATAACATAATACTGTATGACAGTGTCTGTGACATAACATAATACAGTATGACAGTGTCTGTGACATAACAACATACAGTATGGCAGTGTCTGACATAACATAATACTGTATGACAGTGTCTGTGACATAACATAATACAGTATGACAGTGTCTGTGACATAATACAGTATGACAGTGTCTGACATAACATAATACAGTATGACAGTGTCTGTGACATAATACAGTATGACAGTGTCTGTGACATAATTAGGGATGGGTACCGTTCATATTTGAACCGATACGGTACCGGTACCTGTGAATCGATACCGGTACCCAACGGTACCTTTTTTCGGTACTTTAGTCTCTAAAAATGTAATCTACCTACCTCAGTTGTGAAAAAAAATCCAAACTTCAAATAACCACACTTTCGACCGTTTTCGGCTTGCCATTGCCCCGACTGCTTTGTTGTTGAATCAAGTCAAATCCTAGGTAAGCATATATTGTGCGTGTGAACGCTGACATGAAAAGAAAAAAAGTAAAAAAAATCAAAAAATCTCACGTGAATCGATACTCGGTAGTACCGACGTGTTTCGGTAAGTACCTTTAAAAGTGGTCACGCAAGTCTTACATCTCTGGATGTATAGTTGTGTTTTATGAGCTGAGGGGTTATATGCATTTGTGGAGGTTGTGCTTAGTTAATCATTGATCTCTCAATTCAATTAAAAGGTTTGATTTATTGGCATGTATGTCAAACAATTAACAATATTGCCAAAGCAATAATAATAAGCTATCTCTCTCCCTCTCTTTCTCTATCTCCCTCCCCCCCTCTCTCTCTTCTCCCTCCCCCCTCTCTCTCCCTCCCCCCTCTCTCTCCCTCTCAGGTTTATTTGTGATAATTTGGCTCTACCGGTTCCTTGTCACTGGGAGAGAATCAACACAGATGAGCCATATCAGGTGAGAGAGAGAGAGAGCGTGTGGTTTCCCTCATTCTTCTTCTGTGGTTTCCCCCTGTGTGGTTTCCCTCATTCTTCTTCTGTGGTTTCCCCCATTCTTCTTCTGTGGTTTCCCCCCTTCTTCTTCTCTGGTTCCCCTGTGTGGTTTCCCTCATTCTTCTTCTCTGGTTTCCCCCTGTGTGGTTTCCCTTCTTCTTCTTCTGTGGTTTCCCCCTGTGTGGTTTCCCTCATTCTTCTTCTCTGGTTTCCCCCTGTGTGGTTTCCCTCATTCTTCTTCTCTGGTTTCCCCCCGTGTGGTTTCCCTCATTCTTCTTATCTGGTTTCCCCCTGTGTGGTTTCCCTCATTCTTCTTCTGTGGTTTCCCCCTGTGTGGTTTCCCTCATTCTTCTTCTCTGGTTTCCCCCTGTGTGGTTTCCCTCATTCTTCTTCTCTGGTTCCCCCTGTGTGGTTTCTCTCATTCTTCTTCTCTGGTTCCCCCCGTGTGGTTTCTCTCATTCTTCTTCTCTGGTTCCCCCCATGTGGTTTCCCTCAGCTCGTCACGTTGGGCAGAGACACGTACGAGTTCAAAGAAGTGGCCCGGTTGTACGAGAGGACAATGATAATGCCGCTGAAGTCCATCCAGAGGATCCAGAACCTGGACCTGTGGGAGTTCTTCTGCAGGTAGAGACACGTCAGGGGGACCTGTGGGAGTTCTTCTTCTGCAGGTAGAGACACGTCAGGGGGACCTGTGGGAGTTCTTCTTCTGCAGGTAGAGACACGTCAGGGGGACCTGTGGGAGTTCTTCTTCTGCAGGTAGAGACACGTCAGGGGGACCTGTGGGAGTTCTTCTTCTGCAGGTAGAGACACGTCAGGGGGACCTGTGGGAGTTCTTCTTCTGCAGGTAGAGACACGTCAGGGGGACCTGTGGGAGTTCTTCTTCTGCAGGTAGAGACACGTCAGGGGGACCTGTGGGAGTTCTTCTTCTGCAGGTAGAGACACGTCAGGGGGACCTGTGGGAGTTCTTCTTCTGCAGGTAGAGACACGTCAGGGGGACCTGTGGGAGTTCTTCTTCTGCAGGTAGAGACACGTCAGGGGGACCTGTGGGAGTTCTTCTTCTGCAGGTAGAGACACGTCAGGGAGCAGGAAGGGAGACGGAAGTTATTAAAAGGTGCTTCAGATCACATTCAGCCACTAGATGTCGCACTAGAGCATCAGCATGACATTCCAATCAGGTTTGATTGATTGATTGAACAGAGTACAGCTCAATACATACAATTGTTAAGGGGATGCAGACCAGAGAAAGACTTTCGTCTTGTTTACATCAGGGTCCCCCATTTTCAATTCATCATAACATATATGACATACATGACATACAGATAGACAGTACTGCTACATCTATACATTTATGACATACCAGATTTGCAAATACAGTACTGTTTGTGATACAAGAAGAGTCCAGAAAAGAGAGTATATACATTTGACGTAGAAACTGTACTTTGGAGGAGGTTGGGTAGGTGGGGTGGGGTTGAGTGGGTGGGGGGGGGGCGGACTGTACATTGGAGGTGGTTGGGTGGGTGGGAGGGGGGGAGGTTGGGTAGGAGGGGTGGGTGGGTGGGGGACACTGTACAACTGTACAAGCAAAACTGTACATTGGAATATTGACAACCATACTTGGTCATTTACTGTACATTGGAGGGGGTTGGGTTACAGGGGCCAGTTTCAAATTGCAGTCTCCCGTAGGTGTTCTTTGAGAGTGGTTTTGAAAGTGGGTAGTGATTCACATTCCTTTACAGCTTTGGGTAGGGTGTTCCACATTGATGTGGCATAATTGCTAAACGTGTTTAGTCCCTTGTTTGAGCCGAATCTGGGTTTAACATGATTTGTGGAGCTCCCTCTGGTGTTGTGATTGTGGTATTCACTGACCTTTGGGAAGTATTTTGACATGTACATGGGTACCTTGTGCCTTCCACATGGGGAATTGAGATGTAGGGAGGGGATAAATGCCTGCAACATTTATTACATTTATTTTGGATCCGCTAAATGTTTTTAAAAGGAACAGGCCAACTATATATTATATATTTTTGACGTTAGAAAGGTGCACAGGTGACGTGAAATCACTGCACCCAGACAGCAGTGGTTTGGCAAAAAAAAATTGTGAGTATATATCTGCTTAGAAAACGAAAATGTCTAATTACATTTTTATCAAAGGAAATTACAAAAGTATTGTAAACACAACATAGTACTGTGATATTCTGATATATATATATTTCTTTGTGTAAATAAATAAAAAACTAAAAATGGCCAAACCGCATAGAAAAAGCTATGGTTTCAAATCCAAACTATCCCTTTAAAATAATTTCCCATGTATAAACATTCTCCTGGGTTTATATATTTGTCACGTATAAACAAGATTTACAAACAAAATATTGCTCAGACTGATTAATTGTGACTCATCAACACCCCCTGGTTGTATGCACACAGGTTAGCAACGAGAAAGCATCGATAAAGACTCCATGAGTCCAGAGTGTTTTGTACTGGCAGAGACCTCCATTGTTGTCTAGGAGTAGAAGACTTGATGATTTGATTTGTGTTACATCTGCTGCGGAAATGGCAAGAATCCCATCACGCCTTTGTTTGTTAAAAGTCCAACATGTGTTTTTGCTGGAGCTTTGAGACAAATCCTTTTGTTTAAAGAAAAAAATCAAGTAAACAAATCCTTAGTGGGAAGTCCCCTGACCTCAGACCAGCGACGTGTCACGAAGAGCAGTTTGACCTCGCTTTGATTTTATTAATTTTGATATATTCTTTTAGAAATTGAACAGTTATGTTACTGTGACGAGAATGATTCCATCAGCAATCCTCAGTTCATATCAATGTGTTTTAAAATGTATTAAATGGATGAACAGGCATTCATTTCGAATAACAATTCTGCACATCGACGCAGCCGGATTCCCATATTCATAGTGATTTCATCTCAAAACACGTCCGCCTGGTGGTTTTGCCCTCTGAAAACACGTTGCGTGTTTTGTTCGAATGTCAGCCAGAGTTTTGGGTGTATTCCTATAGTCTTACCGGGATGGTTTCAGCGTTGGAGCTGGACTCTCTAGCGATGGTGGCGGAGAGGAGGAGCCTTGCTAAGCTCCAGGTCATCAGGGAAAACCCCTCCCACCCACTACACACAGACTTGGCTGACAGGAGGAGCATATTCAGTGCTAGACTAACACTACCTAAATGTAGCACTGAACAGCACAGGAAGTCCTTCATTCCGACAGCCATCAGACTTTACACTGCATCACTGTGCCTCACTGCATCACTGAGCACAGAGTGACAGTTACCATCTTCCTGGACTTTTACTTTTAAAACAACACTGTTCAATATTACACTTACTGAAGACTTCTGTATATTTTTACTGTATATTTTAGACTAGAATGTATACATAACATATATATTCTATTCTTATACTTAGGCTATTTGTTTTGTTATTATTATTCGTGACTTTGTACTGTCTAAATGTTTACTGTGAGCGATTTGTAGCGTAAAATTTCCCTCTGGATGATTAAAGTATTTCTATTCTATTCTAAACTCGCACAATGAAAAAGAGACTGATCAATACTATACTAACCATTGTGTCTTCCATGTTCCCCGGTCCTCCCCAAAGGAAAAAGACACAGTTGCGGAAGGTGAAGCGCATGCCGGAGGTGGAGGAGAGGATGCTCTTCCACGGCACGGCCCACAGCAACGTCCAGGCGATCTGCACGTACAACTTCGACTGGAGGCTGAATGGGAGCCACGGCAACGTCTACGGCAAAGGTACACCGTCCCACATGTTGTGATGTATGTTTACGTTTTTATTTAGGATCCCCATTAGCTTTTGCACTTGACAAAAGCTATTCTTTCTGGGGTCCGGGACTTGCAACAATACAACAATATTCAAGACATTACATTACATCATTATCAACATCAATTACATCATTATAAACCTCATTAACAATCTCATCCTCAGTTAACACTTTGAGTGCCAGGGACGCGATTTGTCGTTAGTTCATGCCGCCAGTTGAGTGCCACCAACGACATATAGCGTTTGTTTGTCGTATTTATTTTTATTAGCGATTTGAATTCATATTTTATCAATCGAGCCTCACGCTAGTGTTGCAGACTCTCTCTGAGCTCAATTGGGAAAATACCGCCCCCTATCGTCTCTCCCTGTGTAACTGCACCCCATTGGTTTAGACTGATGGGGGGGGCGGTCCAGCCTCCTCATGTTACTCTCCGGCGAGGCATCTGAAGAGACCCAAGTTGATCGCCGACCCTCAGAACAGTGTGGATTATGTATTTCCAGTACCCAACGCTGAATCAATAAACGCGATCGATATTTGGAATGGCGATCAGGAATTGGAATAATCTTTTTGGAGAACATCTGATATGAGGTAAGCAATTTATTTGACCAGTCTTGGGGTAATCGGATCCATTTGGACCTATATACGTTGATATATATGTGTGTGGGTGTGTCTGTGTGTGCACGCTGATCAGGAAATGAGAGAATATATTTTTCAGATCGCTTCTCTAGCGTGCATAAGTACACATATACTATCGATAATCTAGCGTTTATTTGAAAACGATTAATAAATAGGCCGAAAAATTACAACGTTTTTTGTGTATGCCAGAATATTCCAGTAAAGGGCGATTATCACGGAATCTATATATTTTCCTGAAAAACGAGGGCTTTTCAAAATGCTATAAAACCGAAATGAACCGATTATTAAAAAAAAAAAAAAAATCCGTCTCAACAATGTTGACTGCAAACAAGTCATTGATAAACGATAGGCAGATTAGACACATAGCCATAATTTAAAACAGAGATTATGCGTTTAGAGCGCTATCATTGAAGTGGGTGGTGGCATCCAACGATAAATAGTGCACGCCACGCTGGCAATCAAAGTGTTATGGATGACATTGTACAAGATACTTATTAGTATAAAGCATTCAAATCAAATAATTAAAATCAAATAAATAGTGCTTCCTGAGCAGCACTCACTGCCATCAACATAAATACAATTAACAGTCAATTGGTTTTCACCGCTCTGCCATAAGGATTCAGTGCATGCTTGCTAGTAGATGGTATTAAAAAAAAATCTTGAAAGTGGATTTGGATTCTATTTCAGCGAAGTAGCTTGGCAATGAGTTCCATTCCATGATAGCAAAGTCACAGAAGATTTGAGTAGATTTGTCCTGGGTTTAGGTGCCAGTAGATGGCCTGACGTAGCTTGTCTGGTCATATGGTCATGTTCTTCTCTTATGTAAACTATATGATCATAAAAATACTGTATTTATAGTATACAGTATACTACATACTGTATGTAGTAGTAGTAATTTTATTCAGTCATCACACAATACAATATTATGTATTAGATCACGAGATAGAGTGGGTTATAGAAATTAGATCACGCCTATGGGTGGTTGTTAGGCCCGAGGCACAGCTGAGGGTCGTTAGACTCCCATAGGCGTGATCTAATTTCTATAACCCACTCTGTCGTGTGATCTAATGCTTTTATACAATGGCAGATGTCATCCAACTTTATTGCTATACAATAAACACACAGTAATTGAAGATTTATTGACAACCATCCGCAGAAAAAGTAGTTCCCAAAAAAAAGAGAAGTTGCCTCCATGTGGAAGCAGCTCGGAAGTGCATCCAACTGTTCTCAGTAACACATCCAACAAACTAACACATCCAATTATTTTATTTTTTTTACCTACTTTCTATAGAACTTCATTCTTAGACGCTTCTATAGAAAGTAGGTAAAACAAAAACAAAGTTTTCTTTGCCCTATAGGAGGGGGGAAAAATGTAAACCTACTTTCTATAGAAGCAGCTGGGAGGTGCGCTGTTTTTAAGTGAGCGTGGATTATTGAATTGATTGATTGCTAATTTTATTACTGTCCACCTTGTTTCCAACTGGTTAAGCTTGGCGACTCTTTCGAAGTCGCTCTCTTTCGAAGTTGGTTATGCTTAGAGTTTGGAATCAGGGCTGGTGGTCTATCGCCCTGCTCTAAAGAAACTCTAAGCATAACCAACTTCAAAAGAGAGCGACTTCGAAAGAGTCGCCAAGCTTAACCAGTTGGAAACAAGGCGGACAGTAATAAAATTTGCAATCAATCAATCAATTCGTGCGATATTTCTTTTGTTCCACAATGACTCATGACCCACCAATTACATAATCCAACATTGTGTAAGAAACTAACACATTCGCCGTGACAGAATCGTTTTTGATTTAGTCGTTATGACGCTGTCAACATATTCATTCGTAAGGTTATTGCCCGCCCTCTTGCTTTCACTTCTAAATCCACGACTGGCGGATTGATCGTAATTCGGTTGTGGGCGGGTTCTAGGACCACGAGCGTGGAGTTATGACAAATAACCACGTGTAACTTGACTGTTTTAGCCAATCAGAATCGAGAAATTTGCATGCCATTGTATAAGCACAATCATTCAACACTCTTTGATTTGGCAGTGACTGAAAAGGTACAGACTGAAGCATAATGCTTATACATGCCTGTCCTATATTCTTAACAAAATTAAGACTCAAACAGTATTCTAAAAGAAAATAACAAAAACATTATTCACATTTGTAATCTTCAAAAATAGCTACACAAACCATTTTCTTAAAAACCAAAATGTATATCAGCATTGTTCCACAAGTTAACCCCAACAATAGAAATACACCTCCTTTTAATCCCTTTCTTAGCTTTTTGAACAGTAAATTTACAAATGTCTCTCGAATCATATTTTCTTTCATGTATTGAAAAAAACCTTTCCACACCGTCCGGGAGTAACTTTGCTTTAGCTCTGTTTATTATTTGCATAATTTTATAATAAACCAAATCATAACATTTCATAACATGAGACTTTATAAAACAGTGGAGTTGTGTGGTCATAGTAACCAGCCTTATAAAGGCTTATAAACTTGTCACGCCGCATAGCAGTTTGTTATCTTACAACTAGGGATGTTCGATATTGGCTTTCTTACCGATATCCGATATACCGATATTGTCCAACTCTTAATTTCCGATACCGATATATCGGAATAATTTCAGGTAATTAACATTACATATCTCTTGTCGTGGAATTAACACAACATTATGCATACTTTTGACAATAAATAAAATAAGAATTTCTTCTTACTTGCTTGCCTGGGTAAATAAAGGTTAAATAAATGTAAAAAAAAAATTGAATACGATCATTTTAATATTACATTTGAATGCCAATATCGGCCGATAATATCGGTAGGCGGATAATATCGGACATCTCTACTTACAAACGTCTCTTTGCTCAGATTCTCACGTCTAGTTTCCCATTTCTCTTCCTCAGGGAGCTACTTCGCCCGCGACGCCGTTTACTCCAGTAAGTTCTGTCAGACGACGGGGAAGCACTACCATGCGCTGAGGCAACACGGCCTGGCGCCGCCTATCTTCGCCAGCAAGCCGGACTTCAAGACCATGTTCCTGGCCAGAGTGCTGGTCGGGGAGGTCACCCTCGGCCAAGCCACGTACTGCAGGCCGCCCTCCAAGGACGCCAGCTCCACCAACTTCTTCGACAGCTGCGTGGACGACATGGGCAATCCAAAGATCTATGTGATTTTCGACAGCAACCAGATTTACCCAGAGTATCTGATTGAGTTCTACTGATTGAGTATCTGATTGAGTTCTACTGACCGCCACCCGATGAGCCTTTATGGACTGAACATGGATGGAATTGGAATATTGCTGGTTTTCTTGTCGGTGCGATACGCTGCCTAACTGGGACATGACTGGGTCAAACAAAGTGCCTTTTATGGAAATATTCTTGAGATGCAAAAAGACGATACAAATTTTGTGTTTTCTGTCATGTAATTGTGTATACTTTTAATACTGTACTGTATATATGTTGCTGAAGACGAAGTTCATTGGAAAATAATATCCACTCACTATTGGAATGTTCTGCTTAACACTGGTCGCCAAAAACGCTGTAGGACGTCTTTCCCCGCCATGCTCATTCTGCCAAAGACGCCGTACCACGTCTTTGATATCAATATTTCAAAAATCTGTGATCGAAATCATATTTCTCCCTTGGAGACTTGAGATCTACTGTTGAGCCCCTCTCAACGGTTCAAGAGCGCCATCTGGTGGCCGATCGGCGGATCACCCAGAGCGGAAACAGGAAATGGAAGCTGGTGCTCATTTCAATTCGGTCCGATCACTCGGTAATAGTCCCAGGACTCGAGCTAGACACAACGGATAGCAATCCGTTACCAATAACTCGATAAACAACATGATTTGGACGTATATACTATTATACAACCTGGAAATGGATCGCATATTTCTACATCCCATAATAGGAATATTTCTGTTCCACGCTCATCGCCCAACGCTATGAAGAAGCTACGGTAAGATTCAGCGTTATTCTTTAACGTGTTCGATACTAACTGCTCTAATGATCATATCACCCACACTAGATGAATCATCTAACGTTGGCCACGGAATTATAAACGACCCCCCCCCTCCGGTCAACATCAGATGATAAGTAGTAACTATTAGAAGCACGTCCATTTGAAATTTTTTATCTCACGCAGATTCTTATCAAACTGTATTTCATCATCAATATAATGCATTTGGGGCTATAAATCACGTTCTGGAGAAAGCTGCAGAAAACGATAAAAACATACTTATACTTTAGACCGTATTTTAGTATGAATATGTGAATGAAAAAGTATAACGTTGCTACACCCTGAACAATAGATATAGGACGTTGAATGGGCCATAGTAAGGTCAATTTAGCAATACAATTTAAAAAGTTATAGCCCTGCAAAGAAGGTAAACATCCCCATAGACAAATAGAGCTGGCGGAGGATGGTATATTAAGAATATAAGCCTGGTGACCAAAGTGTTAATTGATTGCAAGGTTGCTACTACATTTCTGAAACATTGTGGCAGTGTGCGGATCGTTTGCATTGCGGCGGGTTTTGTCATTTGTACTGTATCTAAACTACCTGTTCTGGCCGGCTGATTATCTGTGCACAACTTAGTAGCACTTGCAGCCCAGAGCCTATAGGTGGCGCCCTGGCTTGACTGGGGTGCAGCCGCGCAGCCTGAGCACAAGCACCATTTCTACCACGTCCACAGCATCATGCAAGAAATCTAATGTACTGTACTGTAGGTTTCAGAACATCCACACAGCGAGGCTTCTCAGAACCTTTCCAGCATGGGACCAGAACTAAACGGTCACGTTAAAATATACCGGTACACACCGGAGACTATTAAATTATGGGTCCAGTTTTCAAATCCCTGATCTATAGTAATATATGCAGTTGGCCATAGCTAGCGTTTGTAAGATGTGTCCAGGTCATGTTGAGGTTGTAAGATGTGTTGATTGATTGATTGAAAATGTTATTAACAGATTGCAGAATGGGTACAATACAGTACGGCTCAATACACACAATTGTTAAGGCGATGCAGACCAGAGAAAGACTTTCGTCTCGTTTACATCAGGGACCCCCATTTTCAATTCATCAGTGTCCAGGTCATGTTGATGTAAGATGTGTCCGGGCCATGTTGATGTAAGCTGTGTCCAGGGCATGATGATGTAAGATGTGTCCAGGTCATGTTGATGTAAGATGTGTCCAGGCCATGTTGATGTAAGATGTGTCCAGGCCATGTTGATGTAAGATGTGTCCAGGGCATGATGATGTAAGATGTGTCCAGGCCATGTTGAGGTTGCTCTCTGCTTCTCACACCCATAGGCGCCGTGATGATCAGTCAGCGTGGTTAGTGACTTCAACCTGTGTGTGTGTAGTTTATGAATGCATGGGAAGCACTTTCCCAATGCATGCAGGACAGTCTACCTCATTCATTCTGCTTTTCTTTTTTTTCTTTTGTATATTAATTCACAAATAATTATCTTTCTGTGAAAGGTATACGGTATGTGTCACAATGACATTGTTTTATGGTCACTTGTGATGTGTCCATGTACAGTGGGCAATACTGTATGTACTTTATAAAGATTGTTTATATAAAAGAAAAAAATTATAATAAAAGATATGCATTTAAAATCACATTTAGTAAGACTTTGCGCCACCTAAGCAAGTTTATACCAGATCTTCCATTGGATGTAAAGCCGAATGAAGGTACATATTTGATTTGATTTTAACTGAAATTACTATTCTTATGTAACCAATTGTTACTTCCTATTCACGTACTCAAGATAGTTTATTGTCATGTGCAGTTAAACGGACAGTTTGCCGTACAATGAAAATCTTACTTTGCTAGTCCGCCCTTCACACAAATTCACACAATACTTAACAAATAATTAAAAATGTTAAGATCTTTTTATAAATAATGGTATAAGATATATACATAGACAATGGGTCACAGCAACATACTCCACCCTCAACTCTGATTTTCAGACGAGGAAAACTTCGCAACTGGTGTAAATTTACTTAAAGGGCACTTCACAAAAAAACTGCTGATTTATTTTGCACATAATCTCACACACATCCAAAAAAAATTGTTTAACACATTCATTTAGTTTGACAGTTATTGAGAGTAACTGAGTTTGAATCTTATGTCACAGAGGACATTGAATCCTTGTGTTGTTGATTACAGCTCAATGAAATGATAAGGTAACAGTCCCTATAAGACAAGGTGTGTTAATTACAGCTCAATGAAATGATAAGGTAGCAGTCCCTATAAGACAAGGTGTGTTCATTACATCTCAATGAAATGTTAAGGTAAAGTACCTTTAAGGTATTGCTATCTTTCCATCTACATCCTTCCATGGGGCTTTAACACAACACAAGGATTCAGTGTCCCTGATGACATCACTGGTGGCCATATTCATACTAATTTACTCAATAACTGTCAAACTAATTAAATGTGTGCAAAACTGTTTAGAGTGTTTGGATGTGGGTGAGATTGTGTGCAAAATAAACCAGCATTGTGTTTTGGTGAAGTGTCCCTTTAACATGGCTGTAATATGCATTGAATAAGGCTATTGCATGTATAGCACTGTAAATAAAAGAATGCTTCAGATTTTCAGGCCAAAAAAACTAAACAATGTGTTACAATTTCTGTGGGGATAAAAATAAATGTTAAGAGCTTTTTATTGAGTTGGAAAGACAAAGGTTCAGCGATGGCTATAACTTTCCAGATTTTCGATTAACATTTGTCTTGCATTTTCCACCATTACCTCCTGCTGATTTGTCCTGCACTGGCACTACATTGGCCGCACGGTGGTGATAGAGTACAAGGGGGGAGTTCATACTTGTTACACTGAATGGGCGCCTGATAAGATAAGATTGATTGATTGATTGAAAACTTTATTAACAGATTGCAGAATGGGTACAATACAGTACAGCTCAATACACACAATTGTTAAGGGGATGCAGACCAGAGAAAGACTTTCGTCTGAATGACGAATGATCTGAATGACGCCATGGGATGTGTGTGTTTCAGGTGACAATTTTTCACATTTAATTTTTCATGCGTTTTCTAATGTGGGTTGGGAAGGTTACCTTTGAAATGTATTCTATTTGTGATCACCAGCTTAATATCGCAATTAATTAGTAGTCTTGGATTGATTGGATTACTCAAAGACACAAGTTCTTTACACGCTCATTTGAATCGTATTATCATTGTTTTTCAATTGTAATTCTCATTATTTCATTATGCATTATGATTCTGTTTGTGTCCTTAATCTCAATGAAAGAGTAGGTACACTAAACACATACCACACGCTTAACCCTTTCACTACCACACTACAGAAGGTTAACCTTTCACTAGCACACACTTAACCCTTTCACTACCACACTACAGAAGGTTAACCTTTCACTAGCACACTACAGAAGATTAACCTTTCACTACCACACACTTAACCCTTTCACTACCACACTACAGAAGGTTAACATTTCACTACCACACACTTAACCCTTTCACTACCACACTACAGAAGGTTAACCTTTCACTACCACACTACAGAAGGTTAACCTTTCACTACCACACTACAAAAGGTTAACATTTCACTACCACACACTTAACCCTTTCACTACCACACTACAGAAGGTTAACATTTCACTACCACACTACAGAAGGTTAACCTTTCACTACCACACTACAGAAGGTTAACATTTCACTACCACACTACAGAAGGATAACCTTTCACTACCACACTACAGAAGGTTAACCTTTAACTACCACACTACAGAAGGTTAACCTTTCACTACCACATTACAGAAGGTTAACCCTTTCAGTACTACACTACAGAAGTTTAACATTTCACTACCACACGACAGAAAGTTAACATTTCACTACCACACTACAGAAGGTTAACCTTTCACTACCACACTACAGAAGGTTAACCCTTTCACTACCACACTACAGAAGGTTAACCTTTCATTACCACACTACAGAAGGTTAACCTTTCACTACCACACTACAGAAGGTTAACATTTCACTACCACACTACAGAAGGTTAACATTTCACTACCACACTACAGAAGGTTAACCTTTCACTAGCACACTTACCCCTTTCACTACCACACTACAGAAGGTTCTATTTCATTCTGGCCTCCGCGCGTGTAACTGTTCCGCAACAGTAAGTGACTTCCGGGGTAGGCCTGATTGGCCCCGACAGGCACGTGACGCGGCAAACTCAGGACGCGCAACGAGGCTGCTGAGAGCTGTCGCGCGGAAATAGGCTGTCTATTGCCATTCTCTAACACAAACTCTAACCTTAACCAGCTCCTTAACAGCGCCTAAACTTAACCGTTCTAACCTTAACCAACTCCGAAACAATGCCTAACCTTAACCTTAACCTTAACCATGCCTAACCTTAACCATAGAAAGAATATTGCCATTCTCTAACACAAACTCTAACCTTAACCAGCTCCTTAACAGCGCCTAAACTTAACCGTTCTAACCTTAACCAACTCCGAAACAATGCCTAACCTTAACCTTAACCATGCCTAACCTTAACCGGCGAAAGAATACACGTAAAAAAAAAAATCACGTTAAAAAAAATAAATTTGATGGGATTCGAACCCGTCAACAACGGACCGCAGGATCGCAGGACCGCTGCTCTGCGAGGTGAGCTGAAGCACCGAATGAAAGTCATAGCGGATTTGGACGGTTACATCATTCCGCAAGCTCTGCCGCTCCGCTCCACGGAGCGTGCCGCGCGGCAGAGAAAGTTGCGCGTCACGTGCCTGTCGGGGCCAATCAGGCCTACCCCGGAAGTCACTTACTGTTGCGGATAAGCTATAAGCGGCCTCCGCTCAGCGTCAGTCTGCACTGACTTCACTTCGTGCACGTGCACTGAATAAAAAATTCCACAATGTACCTTTACATACCAACATTCGTCTGGCCACACCCCTATCCGCTTACCTTCATAAGCAGGTGTGTGGTCACCTACTCGCCTCCTTCTTCACTTTCACCACAAGGAAGTGCCTTCGGTAGATACCCACACTTGACGAGGTTGTTTAGTTGAAGAAAGTTGATACGTGTTTACATTTTTTCTTGCTTTTTTCTTCTCTCATATATTTAAAAAGAAAAAAGCGAAGTCATAATGTTTACCTCGGAGGGTCGCGCTCGCAACGTCACCCTTCACCAGCGGTTCTCCATTGCCGCCTCTGTCGTACGTCTTGGAGCGGGGTTGAGGCCTCTCTCGTGGTCGGCAGCCACGCCCGGTAGGCGTCCGATGGATAGTTTGCCTCTCCAAGGAGCTGGTGCACCAGTGCCGTCTCCTGTGCGATGGCCTGGTTCCGGCTCTGGTTCCTCCGCTTCCGGGGAGTCGTCCGCTGTTGGGCGGCCGGCGCCTTTGGTTGCGGGGGATTTGAGACACAAACTTTTTGCGTCAGCTCGCTCCCGTCGCAAGATGGTAGCTTGTAGACGCGAACGGCCTGGCTTTGGTGAGTTGCTGGAGCTGGATGAGGATGCATCTGATTCTACATTTACATTTACATTTACATTTAGTCATTTAGCTGACGCTTTTATCCAAAGCGACTTACAAGTTCTGTGCGACAAGACAGCAAGAAGGGTATAACTCTATCAGCTGAGTAACAATGTTCATCAAAGTGTTGCGTGTTACAGTGTAGGTTAGTTTATTAGGACAAGTGCATGACATTAAGGTTAGTCGGGGTTAGATTTTTTTTTTTTTTTTTTTTTTATCATTTCAGATAATGGTTGAAGAAGTGAGTCTTTAGTCGACGGCGAAAGATTGGACGGGATTCGGCTGTCCTAACTGGGATGGGTAGTTCATTCCACCATTGTGGGGCAAGGACTGAGAATAGGCGGCTTCTCTTTGATGACCCTCCGGGAGCTTGGATAGGAGTAGATCTGAGGCGGCCAGAAGACGCAGAGCGTAGGGGTCTTGAGGGTGTGTAGTTAGAGACCATTGACCGGAGGTAGGCGGGAGCGGTTCCCTTTGCCGCACGGTATGCTAGGTCGAGGGCCTTGAAGCGGATACGTGCAGCAATGGGGAGCCAGTGCAGGTCCCTAAGAAGTGGGGTGACATGGGCTGACTTCGGTAGGTTTGAGATCAGGCGGGCAGCTGCATTTTGAATGAGTTGAAGAGGCTTGGTGGCAGTGGCCGGGAGGCCAGCTAGCAGTGCGTTGCAGTAGTCGAGGCGGGAGATGACTGTTGATTGGACGAGGAGTTGGGTGGCTTCTTTTGTCAGGAAGGGGCGTATCCTTCTGACGTTGCTCAGGAGGAATCTGCAGGTTCTGGTTGTCGCTGCGATGTGAGCAGAGAAGTTCAACTGGTCGTCGAGGACAACACCAAGGTTCTTGGCGGTCGGCGACGCGGTCACAGCTGCATTCTCGACTGTGATGGAGAGGTCGGTCAGGGGGGAGGATTTGGCCGGCAGGTGGAGCAATTCTGTTTTGCTTAGGTTCAGTTTGAGGTGGTTGGTCGTCATCCAGGCGGAGATGTCGGACAGACAGGCCGAGATCCGCTCAGAGACGTGGATATCTGAGGGAGGGAAGGAGAGGAAGAGTTGAGTATCATCGGCATAACAATGATATGAGAAGCCATGAGATGTGATAATGTTACCCAGTGATTTAGTGTAGAGGGAGAAGAGAAGGGGTCCTAGGACCGAGCCCTGGGGGACACCCGTCCGGAGGGGGCGGGTGGCCGACAGAGTCCCTCTCCATGACACTTGGTAGGAGCGGTCATTGAGGTATGATGTCAGCCATGTCAGCGCAGATCCAGCCACTCCCATTCCTGCGAGGGCCGCGAGGAGGATCTGATGGTTGACTGTGTCGAAGGCTGCAGATAGATCTAGGAGAATCAGGACAGAGGAGAGGCCTTTCGCTTTTGCTAAGTGAAGTGCCTCTGTGACCGCAATGAGGGCCGTTTCTGTGGAGTGGCCAGTCCGGAAGCCAGACTGATTGGGGTCTAGGAGGTCATTCTGTAAGAGATAAGCAGTAAGTTGGTTGGATACAGCACGTTCAAGTGTTTTACATGGCCGATGGAAACAGAGGACTACATGATAGAAGCGGACGGGTTCTTGTTCGAAGGCCCGGTGGAGACATGTCCGCCGCCCGTCCAGGTAACACTGGAGGGGGGTGAGATGTCTCCTTGGGGTTCCTCGTCCGCAGATGTTGGGTTAGAACCTCCGACTCGGCGGCAGGATGCCCTGCTATCAGCCACATCAGAATGTGGCTCCTTAACCAGTAGTCTGCTGCATGTGAGGGACGCGGACTCGGTGGGGGAAAGTATGCAGGGGGAACTGCGTGCTTTGTTCCCCGAGCTCATGGCGGCGGCGGCAGTCGCAAACGGCGTGCCGCTGCCGCAGCCACTGCCTGTTCCTGTCCCTGACGATCTCATAGGTCATCTATGTGTAGCAACCTGAAAAATGCCTATTATTCAGATGTGCTGACTTGCCTTTTATCTCCCCTTTGTGCACAAAGACATGTTGACTAGTTTTCATTGATATTCTCACGAACGATGACGCAGGCTCCTCCTTGGTCTACTCGCTGGAATATGGATTATGAACAGTATCGCTGGACCATATTCACTCACCCAGCCTCCCTGTGTGGCTAGTTGGTGACCAGCAGGGGGCGGTGGCAGGCAGAGAGCGTAGCAGAGAGCCGGCGGAGCAAGTAAATGGGGACGGAAGAGGGAAGGAGAGTCTCTTCGGCTTGGGAAGTCACCGTGAACGGTCGCAGCTTCAACGGGAGGTGCTTTGGAATAGCCCCGTTAAAGAACCACCGGAGAGCCCCGCCGGAGCGAGCGACGGGTTATCCTATAACAGTAAACGTAGAAGCGTGTTGCATGTTTCCCTACTGAATACCCTAGAGATACAACAAGTTATCCTAGAAGGAATGCGGTATCGCCCTGAGGGGTTTAAGTTAAAGTTATTCCCTCTAGCGAGGTGTCCTGCCAGCGTGGCGTGAAGAGGACCGGTGTTTTAGAAACACCCTGCGTTATCATATATCCCGGTTACCCAGAGTGTAGCCGCAGTGTTAGTGAGGGCGAGCTTAGATACGCGCGTGGACCTACCAGTCTGCTCCGGCTGCCTACAACCAGTCTGCTCCGGCTGCCTACGACCAGATCTACCCCTGGCTGCCTGCAGCACACGGGAGTTCGTCCCGACCAACAGAGGTCGCCATCACCCAGCACACACTCTCAGCCAGCACTGCCTCTCTGCTCCAGCTCCGCCTACTAGCACCCTCGCCGAGAGCGTTCGACGCCATCTTGCCTTCTGGACGACGGTGGCGCGGCGAGGCCGCCATGTTGGTTGAGTACAATTGAGCATCTACGCTCCGGAGCTATTACACAGTGCGGCCCGCGGGCCAAGCTAACGTTGCTAACCACAGTTCTAGGGGTACCCCATAAACAATATATGCCGGCATTAAGATAGGACTTTTGTAAGGTATTTGTGGGCCCACCTTTTGATTTCTTTTCATTTTCTTTGAGTGTGATACCGTGTTTGTGTTTAATAATATTTTCCCATCTAAGTAACCCTTTCCCTGTGGGGAGGTTACAGACCTGTTGCATTACAAGTAAAGCCTAGAGAGGTATTATTCTTGCCGTATAATTAAAGCCTGACAGAGGTATTATGCAGGGCGACCCAGACGTGGGTGAGGAGCCAAACCTATTGCAGTATATTACCCCTGATACTAACCCAGAGGTGGGTGTATAATATACGTGTTTATGAGGTATGGAGTTACAAGCGGAACTATAGTGGGACTTCAGTCCATTTCGTCATTATCACTAAATCATTGTAACTGACCAGTATAGCTAACATTAAAGAATTAGATGGGAGTTCTGTGTGCGTGTCCATTCATGAGCGGTTCAGCAACTCTTTTGGTGTGGGTAACGTTAACATAATTAACCCCTTCCTATTCCACCTTTCCCTTTTCATTGTAAGGTTTCTAGGGTCATTGAGGGAGGGTACTGCTTGCGGGGGGAACCCAGGGTATTTATTTACAATTCAGTCACTAGGTGTGGGAGGGTGGGAGCGTGTTGGGGAGTACTGCTGACCGCCCTGCTGCAGGGGAGGAAGACCAGAGTACCAGACCAGGTTGTTAAATCCCGGGCCCCATCCACTCACACTACCAGCCCCCAGTCGACGCTCCAGGCCCAAAGACGAGGGTGCAGTCAGACGGAGCTCTACTGTATCCAGCTACCTTGTGACTGCCAGAAACCGTTCCCACGAAGCAGGGATAATCCACCCTGCTACATATGGCAACGTCGCCCGGTGAGAGGGGTGGACGTTGTCTGCCCATTTTTCCCCTCAATGGAGGCCTACGTCCGTCAGGGACAGGTGGTCTCCCACATCATGGGCCTTACTCCCGCCTACGTGCAAGTCACGCGGGTGGTGGGTTTGGTAGAAGGCATGAAGGAGGGCGTGCCACGGCTTGATAGGCCGATGGCGGCGCTCCTTTGTCCTGAGGTGGTGTGGGAGCTGTTACGGAAGCCGGTTCCCCAAGGGAAATCGGCGAGGCGGTTGGCGTTTTGGAGTGACCAGTCATTTATCTCCGGGACGCAATCTCTAGCTGCCACTTCCAACATCGCGCAGCTGGCGAGATTCATGTCCGGGATACTGACGGGCGGCACGGAGCTGACTGATTTACAACATGATCAGCTCACCCAGGTGGCAGGAGCCATCCTGCATCTGATTCAGCCGCAGGCTATAGCCGCTGGGAAAGTGCGTGCCCTGGCCACTCTAATCCAGCGCCACCTTTGGCTGGAGCAGGCGCGTGTGCCGGAGAAGAAGAGGACTCCACTTCTGACGGCACCCCTCTCCGATGCTGGACTATTCGGGTCGGCACTGCAGCTGATGACCTCAACCTGCAGGGAGATGCAGGAGGAGCGCTCCGTGCTCCAGCCTCATTTCCCCCCGCCCGAAGGTCCAGCAGTAGCCGGTGGAGTCAGACGGCCGCCGCGTTGTCGAGGTTCCTCCGCCGTGGCCGCCGCTGCTACCACTGCCACTGCTGGACCTTCGGCGAAGAAGGCCAGGAGAAGAGAGGGCGCCTCCGCCACTGCAGCCGGCCCATCTACGCCCGGAGGTGACGGTAGGGATCGTCGTGACCAGCCGCCGATCGTTTACCGTCCCTCCGGGGCTCCACGGGGTGGAAAATCCTGAGCGGCTCGTGGCAGGCGTCGCTAAAAATAATGACTTTTTCCCTCTGTGGTCCCCCCCTGTTCCCTTCCCGGCCCGAATATGATTTTTGTTGAAAAATAAAGAGTCCCTCCTAAGTCCCTCCTAACACCCACCACTCCCCCTACTGCTAAACCAGAATCTACCTCTCTCCCCCTGACCCCACTAACTCCTCCCAGCCTGACACCCACTGACATGCCTTCTGACTCAGACCCCCTTCCAACAGCCCAACCTCCACCCGAGCCACAGCCCCAGTCCACCAGACCAGCCCAGCCCGAAGCCCAGGTAGTCCTCCTCATGGATTCCAATGGCAAACACCTGGACACAGCACGCCTCTTCCCTGGCCTGTGACAGCCAAGCGCTGTCGGAACACAGGCCATGCCATGCAGCTGCTCAGACAGGACACTCTAGGGAGCACCCAGTACATGGTGGTGCACACGGGCACTAATGACCTCCACTATCTACGCACACGGTCTCTCTGAGAAAGCACAGGCCTACGAGATACCCATGAGGAGTCACCCCACAAACCCCTGCAGTACCCCATGCCCCACCTATACCCCACCCTTCCACCCCACCCAGTGAGAGGAAACATCCCCCCAGCCGACCCCTCCACCGTCCCCAGCAGCAGATGACCTATGCATCCGCCCTGAACAGGCCTCCTCCTCCCCCACCCACATCAGAGCTGAAGGAGATAAAACAGATGCTCTTCACACTGTGCAGTAGACTTCTCACTCCAAGCTAGCAGTCGGCCCTAAAAAAAAGAAAAGCAGGCCAATTGCCTGCTGTTGCCTTTGTTGCCTTTGTTGTTGTTACATTTTTTCTGTGATGTTTGTTCATTGATTGAATACCTTTATACCTCTAAATACCTTTATATATATTTTGTACAAAAATGCAATAATTTGCTATCAGTTGTTGGAACATACAGGGTCTTTACTCTTCAACATTCGGTCTGAAGAGTAGAGACTCTGATTGTTTACAGGTTATAACAAACAATGACCTTTTAATTCTAACTGAAACATGGTGTAGAGAGGATGTAGCCACACACTGTCCTCCACATTTCAGATAAGTCATTTTGCCATCAAATAAAATAAAACATATTAGTCAGGGCAGAGACTCAGGGGGATTGATAATTTGGTACAAATCACAACTCCACCAGTCAATACAGATTCTAAAATCCGGGAACAATCATATTTGGTTAAAACTAAATAAAGAAGTAATCTCCTCTCAAAGAGATCTTTTTATCTGTGGAATATATGTACCACCCTCTGGGTCTCCATATTACTCAGAGGACATCTTCTCCAACCTTGAGTCAGAAATATGTTTTTATCAAAGTCACGGTCATGTGCTTGTTTGCGGTGACTTTAATGCCCGAACGGGAACCCACCCTGATTTCACCAGTACACATGGAGACAGATTTATATCTGACCACACCATATGCAACCATGTAAACCTGTCCCCTAGAAATAACCATGACACCTCCATAAACAAAAATGGGAAGGACTTATTACAGCTCTGTGGAGGACTGAGTCTCTACCTTGTCAATGGGCGTGTGAGAGGGGACTCACAAGGAAGGTACACTTACTGCTCATCCCTTGGCAGCAGCACAGTAGATTACATGATAACAGATCTGGATCCAGTATCTTTCAGTTAATTCACAGTGAAACCTCTGACCCCACTCTCTGACCACAGTCAGATCACTGCATACATGAAAATAACTGAGTCTCTCAAAAATCCCCCTACACAGCCCAGTAAACTACATAACATCCCCAAATACTACAGATGGTCCCAGAACAGCATGCAGGACTACCAGAGAGCCATTGCCAGTGATGGGATACAATCACTGTTAGATACGTTCCTAGCCACGCCATATTCTAACAGTGTTGTTCTACCTAGCTGTAGAACATATAAATTATATATTTGAAAGAACTGCAATAAAGTCCAAATTAAAATTATCAGGTAACAAACAGAGAAAAATTAAAAAGGACCACTGGTTTGACAAAGAATGTAAAGTTCTTAGAACACAGTTAAGAATAATATCAAACCAGAAACACGTAAACCCACACAATGATACCTTACGCCTCCAATACTGTGAAACACTGAAACACTATAAAAAGACCATCAGAATTAAAAGGAACAAACAACGTAAATAAACAGTTATGCAAAATAGAGGACTCTTTAAGCTCTAACTCCTTCTGGGACCACTGGAACTCATTGAATAAAGATAAGCCGGAAGAAATGGCTATTCAAAATGGTGATGTTTGGACAAACCACTTCACATCACTCTTTGCAACTGTACCCCTGAATACAAAAACGGAAACCAGCCAGATATGTGAAAAGTTACAAAAATGGGAAGATATCATAAACTCCAGTGCCTTAAAGCTAGAAAGGCCTGTGGTACAGATGGCATATTGAATGAAATGATTAAACACAGCTCTGAAAAATTCCAACTGGCTATTTAAAAATTATTCAATTTGACACAAAATGTAGGCTATTTTCCTGATGTTTGGAATGAAGGACTCATAACCCAAATATTCAAGAGTGGAGATAAATATGACGCAAAAAAATATAGAGGTATCTGTGTGACGAGTAATTTGGGCAAACTTCTATGTAGTATCATCAACACCAGACTCATAGAATTCCTTACGGAACAAACACAGTGTTCTAAGTAAAAGCCAAATTGGATTCTTACCAAATTATCATACCTCTGACCATATACACTCTTAAAACATTAATTGACATTCACGTGAAACAGAACAAAAACAAAATATATTCCTGCTTTGTCGAGTTTGAAAAAGCTTTTGATTCAATTTGGCACAAAGGTCTCTTCTTCAAGATTCTAGAAAGTGGTGTTGGAGGAAATACATATGATTTGATCAAATCCATGTACACAAAAAACAGATGTGCTGTTAGAATTGGCAATAAAAGAACACATTTCTTCACCCAGGGTCGCGGAGTCCGCCAGGGGTGCAATTTAAGCCCAACGTTGTTTAATATATATATAAATGAATTAGCAAAGTTATTAGAACTTTCTACTGCACCCGGTCTGACTTTGCACGATACCAATGTAAAATGTTTGATGTATCAGATGATCTAGTTCTGCTGTCAGCCACTAAAGAGGGTCTACAACAAAACCTAGACATCCTCCACCAGTTCTGACAGACATGGTCTCTGAACGTAAACATGAAGAAGACTAAAGTCATGGTATTTCAAAGGAGACACAAGTCTCAGAGTTCACATAATACATTTAAATTAGGCACACACATATTAGAAAACACAAAAAGTTACCCATATTTGGGATTGAAAATAAATCATAATGGTAACTTCAACATGGCTGTGAATGAACTGAAGGAGAAGGGAAGAAGGGCTTTTTATGCCATCAAAAGGAAAATTCCAATTGACATCCCAATTAGGACCTGGCTCAAAATTCTAAAATTCAATTTGGTTTCTAGGTCATGTAGCCTCTGTTCTCTACGTTTCTTTAAGAATGACGTAATGGCGATCATTTTACCTTAGTACTGCTTTAAACGCATCCCAGAGCATAGTTGGTGCTACTTCGTCGTTCTAGATATGTTTCAATTTCTGTCTTCAGGGAATTTCTAGTGCCCGGATTATTCAGGATATCTGAGTTCAATCTCCACAGTGTTGACCTTGGTTTTCTATTAAGGTGGCAGGGACGTGCACAGGACTTTAGAGGGGCAGGTTCTCAAAGGCAGAAAAGGGCACTATACCTGTGTGTGTTTCAATTGAGCAGCCAGATTTTTAAGGGCCCTTTTTGGGCGGGGGGGCCTTTTTATGCTTTTTGGGGGGTTTTGGTGATCAAATATTGAATATTGAACTATAATAATCAGTGCAGGAGCTCACTTATCCTTGAAAGACACTTTTATCACTGACTTAAAAGGCCCATACATCTCCATAAATGTTCAGGGGGGAGGGAATAAGTGCTTACCCTACAGACCCCAAGAAGTGCTGTATATTCTGTATTGTTTAATATAAATGCATTTTTTATTCCAATCCCGATTTGAGATTCCCAAATCCCATCGGACTTGACTTCTTCGTGTCCCTCAATGAGTGTAATACCAGCATTCAACTGTATGCGCCACAGCGGTTTCTATCATCATCATCACCACCCATGCTATGCATAAAATATATAGGTCCGCGGAGAGGCACGCTGAGGAGGCTGTGCAAACTGCAATAGAATATGGGGCATCTCTCTCTCTTTACCTAATATTTTGATTCTATCCTGACATTTTTCAGTTGGAAGGGCAGTCTATATGCATTTCATTTTAAAAAGCCCCTTTTTTTATGAGGCTCAAAAAGGCAGGTGCTCAAGCACCCCTTGGGCTCTATGTGTGCACGTGCCAGGGTGTACCGACATATAGATAGGACTGTGATCAGAGAGGGCGATTGGGCCTATGGCACATTTACTTATTCTGTGTAGGTCTTTTTTGAAAGTAAAGAAATAATCTATTCTCACGTATACTGCGTGTGGGGCAGAATAATGTGTGTAGTAGTCTAGTAGATAGAGGGGGGTATCATGCACCCCCCAGAAATATACTTCTAACCAGACTTTCTAGAATGTAAAAAAGGTGAAAAAAATGATAGGCTATGTTAACAAGTTGTCAGAGTGTCCCATATATCATTTATATGCAAATTAAGGACGTGATTATCAAAAAATCGCTAAAAAATCTGTTTCATATATCTCAGACAATATTGCAGATAACTGAACAAATGAGGTGTCTAGACCCATGTTTTGAGGGTCAAAGATCACAATAACACTATCCCTAGAGTGATCACATGTTTCTATGTAATTTTGCCCATGCAAATCTGTGCCGTCAATACAAAATAATCACATTTTTACTAATTAGTTGAGTAGGAAAGCGGATACTATCATGCACCCCCTGGAAATATATTGTTAACCAGTGTTTCTAGATAGGAAAACATTTCAGCCAATATTGCAAATAACTGAACAAGTAGTTTGTCTAGACCCATATTTTGAGGGTCAAAAATCATAATAAAACTATTCCCAGAATGATCACCACCTGGCCCTATTCCCCGTACCTGGTTCAACTAAGTCGATCAAGAGTCACATTATCCAGATTCAGTTAACCCGATGTTTGAAGCCGGGATTTTCCTGTTCCTCGAAGGTGGATTCAGTCTCGTTAACTCAAACCAGACTTGAGACCCAGGATAAGTGCGCGCGGCCGCTTCATTTGAAAAGCCAGCACGTATCGATAGCAGAGATCCTGATTCTCTAGCGGCATTGATTGATTAATTGATTTAAAACTTTATTAACATATTGCAGTACGGCTCAATCGCCTCGCCGACAAGTTAAATGCGTTATCTATAGGCTAATTTTAAGTCCCTCATTACCTCAATCAATCAGATTATATTTCTTTAAACTTGCCTGCTGGTTTGAATAATCAAATGAGATCTTGCTAGCGAAAATAATTAGTTAAACTGTTATACAGAATAACGATACGGCTCTCTTACCCATTGATTGATGTATGGTCGATCTTTTACTTATCTCCACTGTGGTGTAACGGGTTCTTCTTTTGACTTTCACGCAGACGACCGGGGTTCGAAACCTAGTCTTTTCCTTCTTTTTGCAATATAGGAATAATTCAATTTGGTGCACGTTGAGAGCTATATAAAGAATGACATCCTCAATGCATGTAGATTTATAATATTTTAACTTAAAACTAGGCTACCTTTGCGTATAATCATTAATATTATATTCCAAAAAATTATATTAGAAACACGGGGTTTCGAACACCGGTCGCCGGGTTGCCAGGATTGAGCACTACCGCTGCGCCACTGTGCCAGATGGGATAAATTCATTGTTTATACATTAATGAACGAGAGACCCGTGTTTAGAATATTCTTTATTTTGTTGTTGTTGCACCGAGCGAGCGCCACGGTATATAACGTGCATTATTTAGGACAAAGTGAATTTAGTATCAGCATTTTGGGTCTATTTTACATTTCAAAAACCCCCTCTGGAAGAATGGAGCACAAAAACGTAATTCAGAATGGTATAATGCAGATCCTAGACTGTGGGAATAATTTCAGGAAACGCGCTGTCACTTCTTTGCGGGGGCGTGGCGATGGTTCATCCGGCTAACTTGAATTTAAACCCTGCTCTCGACCAGGCTCAAACTTTTTGATCTGTTGTCATGGTGATTTAGACAATCCAGCTTCGGGGAACGGGAAAGTCCGGCTTAAGTCAGACTTGACCGAAAGTTATCCGGCTAACTCAGTTATCCAGGTACGGGGAACGGGGCCCAGTGGCGAGCTAGTATGCAAATTAGTGTAACCTTTACAAAGAATAAAGCATTTTTACCAATAAAGACACATCATATTGTAGATGACTGAACAAAAAAAGATGTGGACTCATGTTTTGAGGGTTAAAGATGGTAATAACATTTCTGAAGTGGTCACATATATCTCTGGCATGCTTATATACAAGAGTGCTGCTTTCACTGCCATTTCTTACGTAGGTCTACATGTATGTAATACGGTATACGTCCTCGGTTCTGGATATCTTCTTTGTTGACACAACATTCAAGTATTTTTTTCAATTTGTATTTTGTGCCCTAAACTACTAATCTTCATCATCACTAAAACAATTGTCAAAGTCTATCTCTTCGATCTCCATCTCTTCCTCCGCCTCATCACACTCGTACTCTCCACCCTCCTCATCCATGTTATTTTTTGCATAATCTGCCTCCTTATCAAGAGCTTCTTGCTCTTCTTACTCCACTTTCTGGGCCAGTACCTCAACAAGAGAAGGACAGAGGATGGGTCCAACCGTCCAGACAGGCTCTAACACCTCCTCATCCATTGTTTTTCCCAGTCCATACTTTGATCATAGGCTTTAGGCCTCTTGAATATTGGCTGTTCTGCTCTTTTGTAGCAGGCGACTCTGAAGTTGGCTTGCTGTACATGTGGGATGAGACAGACCTTGGGAGGAGGCAGGCGTTCATGGTCTACTTTGGAGTTTGCATCCAGGACTTTATCAGCACCCATCATTTTCTGCAGCATCTTGGCTCACACAGCATCAACTGACTTCATCCGACCATGGCCATCCATAATGCATGTGAAGGACTCCATCTCCTGTTGGAGCTCATCTGTTACCAGCGACAATGCGCCAAGCTGACTAAAAACCTTCTGGAATCTAGGGTTCTTCTGCAGCTCATTCAACGGATTCACCTGTCTCTTTCCTTTTAAAGCTCTCGCACAGTCATCCCCAGAAAAGTCATAGTATCACAGCAGAGTGCTGCAGTACTCTGAGCCCAGAGACTCAGCCAGTTTGGACACACGTATTAGCTTGCAGTGCCAGTGTCGTGGTCGGGGAGCCAGTGCCGTAGTCCAGGTATCTGGAGAGGTTGGTCATGCTGACATGGTAGATGAGGATCATCAGTATATAGAGGTTGGTCATGCTAACATGGTAGATGAGGATTTGTTCATTTGTTTATTTAAATGGATCCCCATTAGCTGATGCCTTAGCGGCAGCTAGTCTTCCTGGGGTCCAACAACATACATATACACAAGATAACATACACCGATAGAACATAAGAAAGCATATATCACAAAGAAAATAATTCATAGAATAGAGAAAAACATGTATCATAGAATAAAACTAAATGTAAAACAGGAGATGAAAAACAAGAGATAAAAAACAAGAGATGAAATCCAGTTAGAACCAAATAAAACTATTTATCAGGGTGTGCATGTATTCAAGCTGTGCTGTATCATGAATTGAAAATGGGGGACCCCGATGCAAACAAGACGAAAGTCCCCCTCCGGTCCGCATCCCCCCCAAGTAGATGGTAGATGAGGATCATCAGTATATAGAGGTTTGTCATGCTGGTAGAGGAGGTATCTGGAGAGGTTGGTCATGCTGACATGGTAGAGGAGGATCACCAGTATATGGAGAGGTTGGTCATGCTGACATGGTAGAGGAGGATCATCAGTATATAGAGGTTGGTCATGCTGACATGGTAGAGGAGGATCATCAGTATAGAGAGGTTGGTCACGCTGACATGGTAGAGGAGGATCATCAGTATATAGAGGTTGGTCATGCTGACATGGTAGAGGAGGGTCACCAGTATGTGAGATGTTGATCATGCTGGTAGAGGAGGATCACCACTATGTGTAGAGGTTGGTCATGCTGACATGGTAGAGGAGGATCATCAGTATATAGAGGTTGGTCATGCTGACATGGTAGATGAGGATCATCAGTATATAGAGGTTTGTCATGCTGGTAGATGAGGATCATCAAGGTATCTGGAGAGGTTGGTCATGCTGACATGGTAGAGGAGGATCATCAGTATATGGAGAGGTTGGTCATGCTGACATGGTAGAGGAGGATCACCAGTATATGGAGAGGTTGGTCACGCTGACATGGTAGAGGAGGATCATCAGTATATAGAGGTTGGTCATGCTGACATGGTAGAGGAGGGTCACCAGTATGTGAGATGTTGGTCGTGCTAGTAGAGGAGGATCACCAGTATGTGTAGAGGTTGGTCATGCTGACATGGTAGAGGAGGATCATCAGTATATAGAGAGGTTGGTCATGCTGACATGGTAGATGAGGATCATCAGTATGTGAGATGTTGGTCATGCTGGTAGAGGAGGATCATCAGTATATGGAGAGGTTGGTCATGCTGACATGGTAGAGGAGGATCACCAGTATATAGAGAGGTTGGTCCTGCTGACATGGTAGAGGAGGATCATCAAGAGAGGTTGGTCATGCTGGTAGAGGAGGATCATCAGTATATAACAAAAAATAACATGGATGAGGAGGATGGAGAGTGCGAGTGTGTCCTTCACATGCATTATGGATGGCCATGGTCGGATGAAGTCAGTTGATGCTGTGTGAGCCAAGATGCTGCAGAAAATGATGGGTGCTGATAAAGTCCTGGATGCAAACGCCAAAGTAGTCCATGAATGCCTGCCTCATCCCAAGGTCTGTCTCATCCCACATGTAAAGCAAGCCAACTTCAGAGTCGCCTGCTACAAAAGAGCAGAACAGCCAATATTCATGATCAAAGTATGGACTGGGAAAAACAATGGATGAGGAGGTGTTAGAGCCTGTCTGGACGGTTGGACCCATCCTCCGTCCTTCTCTTGTTGAGGTACTGGCCCAGAAAGTGGATTAAGAAGAGCAAGAAGCTCTTGATAAGGAGGCAGATTATGCAAAAATTAAACATGGATGAGGAGGGTGGAGAGTACGAGTGTGATGAGGCGGAGGAAGAGATGGAGATCGAAGAGATAGACTTTGACAATTGTTTTAGTGATGATGAAGATTAGTAGTTTAGGGCACAAAATACAAATATAAAAAAAGACTTGAATGTTGTGTCAACAAAGAAGATATCCAGAACAGAGGACGTATTTACCGTATTACATACATGTAGACCTACGTAAGAAATGGCAGTGAAAGCAGCACTCTTGTATATAAGCATGCCAGAGATATGTGACCACTTCAGAAATTGTATTACTATCTTTAACCCTCAAAACATGAGTCCACATCTTTTTTTGTTCAGTCATCTACAATATGATGTGTCTTTATTGGTAAAAATGCTTTATTCTTTGTAAAGGTGCCACTAATTTGCATACTAGCTCACCACAAACATGGTGATCATTCTGGCAATAGTTTTATTATGATTTTTGACCCTCAAAATATGGGTCTAGACAACCTACTTGTTCAGTTATTTGCAATATTGGCTGAAATAGCGACATTCGTTTTTTGACGATGGCGTCATTAATTTGCATATAAATTATACATGGGACACTCTGACAGATTTTTTACATAGCCTATACTTTTCTACAAATTTCTTCCAATCCAGAAACACTGGTTAACAATATATTTCCAGGGGGTGTTATTGTGATCTTTGACCCTCAAAACATGGGTCTAGACACCTCATTTGTTCAGTTATCTGCAATATTGGCTGAGATATATTAAACTGATTGTTTTGCGATTTTCTGATAATCGCGTCCTTAATTTGCATATAAATGATACATGGGACACTGACAGATTTTTAACATAGCCTATCATTGTCTACACATTGTTTCCAATCTAGAAACACTGGTTAACAATATATTTCCAGGGGGTGCATGATAGTATCCGCTTTCCTACTCAACTAATTAGTAAAAAACTAAAAATGTGATTATTTTGTATTGACGGCACAGATTTGCATAGGCAAATTACATAGAAACATCTGATCACTCTAGGGATAGTGTTATTGTGATCTTTGACCCTCAAAACATGGGTCAAGACACCTCATTTGTTCAGTTATCTGCAATATTGGCTGAGAATCATGAAACAGTTTTTTTTGCAGGGGTGCATGATACCCCCCTCTATCTAGACTAGTAGTCCCTGCTGGTTGGGAATAGTTCTCTCCAAACATCTATTATTCCTAATTCTTTCATTAATGCTTTTAGTTTCCTTATCATGGGTCTTGACTGTGTTACCGCTGGAGGCATCCAATCTTGGGTTCAAGCGTATATTAAAATCCCCCCGCATATCAATATTCCCTGGGTCTTTGTGGCCATTAGGTCGAGTATCTGTTTGTAAAACGTCCAATCACTCCATGGAGGTGCGTATACATTTAATAAACTTACTAGGGTACCATCTATTTAGCCTATTATCATTATAAATCTGCCTTCTTTATCCTTATGTTCTAATATGTGTTCGTATGTCACAGCCTTTGAAATTAAAATGGCTACCCCCCTTCTATGTCCTGAGCCGTATGAGGAAGAATATACATGTGTATACCCCAGTTTGTTCAGTTTAGCATGTTTGATATCGGTACGGTGAGATTCCTGTAGGTATGCTATTTGTATCCTCTCTTTTTTTTGTTTTGATAATATCTTCTTCCTTTTTATCTGGTTGAGTATACCATTGACGTTAAAGGATACTATTTTTACCTGTTGGCAGTAGTTGGCAGATGTCAAATCTGAGCTAATGAAAATTGAATGTGGGGTACCGCAAGGTTTGGTTTTGGGGCCCAAACTCTTTCTTTTATATATTAATGATATTTGTGATGTTTCAAAACTATTACAGTTTGTCATGTTTGCTGATGATAAAAAAATGTTTTGCTCTGGAAATAATTTAAAGGAACTAGCTAAATATATTGTGTATGAAATGACAAAGCTTATGGCATTTCCAGATTTGTTCCACTATTTTAAGGCGTACACTTTAAGACAACATGGTTTGATCCCCAAGCATTAGTATCCTGGAGAAAATTATATTTTATATATTATATAGTAGCCCCACATAGATTGAAGGACATATCATACACTAAACTATCAATTAAGCATTGCGAATGGAAATATGGCCCCAAAATTTTGTGAAACACAAAAAAAATATCCTAACCCACATAAATGGCATAATCATACTCCCTTATTCAATAACAATGCACTCTTGATTGGTAAACGACCTATAAGATTCCCTATATGGGAAAAGCAAGGCATACACTCATTAGGGGATGTTTTTAACAAACAGGGTTTTTGTAGTTATGAAGAAATACGCAAAAAATCTAATCTCACCAAGTCCACACATCTTTTTTACATACAGTTATTGTTATGTTTGAAGTCTCAAGGTGTTCCATTAAATATACCAATTGAACACCACAGATACCACAAATTCTTCTATGAAAGAGAGACATCGAGAGGTTTTGTTTCAGATTTTTATCATCAATTACTAACGTCCTCGTATGAAACCCTCCACCTAGACTCCGTCTGGAGGAGGGATATACCAGACCTGGAAAGAAGCCTGGGCAAATGTTCGACTCACATCAAGGAACCCGGACCATCAACAAATCAATCTTAACTATATTCACAGGACATACTTGACTCCTATAAGACTGAACAAAATGGGTCTTATACAAGACTCCAAATGCTCCTTATGTACAAATGGGGACGAGGGGACATTTATGCACATGTACTGGGACTGCCCACCAGTTAAGATATTCTGGAAAGAGGTGACCCAGCAATTATCAAATCTCTTAACTTTGAATATACCTGTACACCCCTCTGTATTACTGCTGAATGATGTTTTTGAGTGTGCAGTACATCCACAGCTAAAGAGATTGGTTTTATCGGGTATCACAGTGGCTAAAAAGCTGATAGCATCACGATGGTTCCAACCGGAAAAAAATTGCAGAAAGGTCTGGATTATTACATATCTCGATGTGATCTATCAAGAAATATCTACAGCAAGAATTTTGGGTCTCAATGAATCCAAAATGACATTGTGGTTAGAAGTGGTGGAGAAAATAAAAGCTAGCATATAATGGTAGTGTCTGGTTAGGAGCGAGGGATAATGGATGGATTATCCAATGGGGGGTCCGGGAGGGGGGGGGGGGGTACGAGCTAGAGCATATGTGTGTAGGTTTTTAGATAACAGGTATTAAGGGTATATCCTGTATAAGACAATTAACTAAATGGTGATTTCATTGGATGTGCACTGTCAACTAATACTTGTATATCTTATCATGTGTTGTCATGTTTGTTTATGTGTTTGTTTAAAAAATAATAAAAAAAATAAAATACAAAAAGAAATGACAAAGCTAAAGAAATGGTTTGATGTAAATAAACTATCACTGAATCTGAAAAAAACTAAATTTATGATTTTTGGCAATCGAAAACTAGATCAAAATATAGTACTGACCATAGATGGAGTTGATATAGAGAGAGTTAATGAATTTCGTTTTCTTGGTGTGATTATGGATGATAAATGAACATGGAAATTGCACATACTGTAGCACACGTAAAAAAAGATATTTTTGTTATAAATAAAGTAAAGGATGTGTTAGAGTATGAGGCAATGAGAACACTCTACTGTTCACTCATCTCACCTTATATCTGTTATTGTGTTGAAGTATGGGGGAATACTTATGGGACCAATATAAAACCATTATATATACTACAGAAGAGGGCTGTAAGAATCACACATAAAGTGAGTTATCGAGAACACACAAATACATTATTTATTAAATCTAGAATAATTAAACTTGAGGACATGGTTAAGTTTCAAACAATGTTAATTATGTTTAGGGCAAGAAATAATACACTGCCAGAAAAACTACAAAATATTTTTCATTTAGAAAGTGAGTTTAGTAGGAGAAAATACAATTTTAAACATCAGTTTGCAGTTATTGGTGTAAAGTTGTGGAATTATCTCCATAGCGAGCTTAAGGGATGTAATAGTGTTTATCAATTCAAAAAAAATTATAAAAAAAATATATTTAGTCAGTATGAAAATCAAATGTGATCTGAATAGTGAGATCTTTTCTTTTTTTTCTCTTTCTTTTATTCTTTATTCTTTATTATTATTATTATTATTATTATTATTATTATTATTATTATTATTATTATTATTATTATTATTATTATTATTATTATTATTATTATTATTATTATTATTTAAATTGTTCTTGTTTAACTGTGGATTGTGTGTTTCTTGTATAATGGTATAAATTATTATTTGTGTAAATTAGGTTGTACGCCGACCATTAAGTAAATACTTGTTTAGGAATAAGGGGCAGGTAACTATAAGATTTATTCTTCTTCCTGCTCCTTTTGTCCATGGAATGATATTTATGATTGTGTAATGAAGTGAATGATTCCATGTGGCAAATAAAAACTCTGAACTGAACTGAACTGAACCTCTTGCATTACAGGTTACACTGAACCCAGATAAAAGAGAAAGAAAAGTAAATAAAGTAAATAAAATAAAGTCAACTTTTGTGACTTCCAAGGTAGAGGTCACTTCTGTGAGCCTATATGAGCCTGTAACTATAGGCTCCAAGGGGAAACCCTCTCCTCGCTGTCGATAGAGGGGGCCCTTGAGGAATGTAGCTTAGAACTTGTCGTTTTGAGCTAGCTATGTTGTGAATACATATCTGAAAAAAATCCTGTCATAACATTGAAGTAAAGTGGTTCTTACCTTGTATTTCAGTCAATATTCATTGTCTGCTTTCTCAACATACTTGTGGATGTCGGGATGAGTCTTGGCAAGAAAGATTCACTCCAATCCAGTAGTTTATCTATTAGTGCAGTTTGCGATTGGAAGATATTTGACCACACCAGGTTTTGCAAACAGCACTAAAAAGTGAAATCCCGCGGAACGCACATTCTGCGGGTCTGTCACTGTTTTAATGATCTCATAACTTATTAATATTAAAACGGACATTGATCAAATAATATAAAACTTTTAAACAAAACACAAACGTATATTTTAATGTTGAAATGTAAAATGTATTGTCATATATTTGGCAGAGTGGATTTTATATTTGTACTTCTGTGTTATTTTGTAGAATTCTTCCTAGAGTCCACATTCTGTCACATGACCTAACACCCTAGTGTTAGAGAGATCTATAGTCCGTTCATTTCCCTGTTCTTATTTGTATCTTATTTAGACCGCTAGGTGTTTTATTCCTTCTCAATTCTAAGTTATTTCTAAAATGTGAAGTGCATACCCGCTTAGCTTGCCCTTTTCCCCTTAATTATCCTCCTATTATTCTTAATCTTATCTTTACATATTATTCTACTATGACCCTGTCTATTTCTTTTGTACCCATTTATGTATTTAGTATTTACTTCCTTACCCTCAATCCAATCTTTATCATAGCTATGGAATAACTTTATATTATCATTTTCATAACATTTCAAATCGTTTCATTTTCGTGTCATGTCATATCATTTTCATTATGTTAACAGGATGACCACCTCTCTTTGTCTTACTGATTCTTCTGTTCTGATTCTTCGTTTGCAGGTGTGTCCCTTTTGTAGCTTTGCAGTTTCTTTTTGTAACTTGCTTCGTTTCTGGGAGTTGGTTCGCTTCCTCTTGTTCGCCTTCCCGTTGTCTGCCATGTCATCTGCTTCAACTGTTCCATCAGTGTCTCCGGTGCCTTGATTGGGTTGATGGGGAGGCCCCTCGTAGCCATGTCTTGTGCAGCCTCCCTCGCCGTCTCGTAGACCATGGTTTCCTCATCGTATTTCACTCTCAGACGGGCTGGGAATATCGTTTGGAAGTAAATGTCTTGGGCCTTCAGGATCCTCCTCACCTCTGTGTATTCTTTTCGTTTTTGGAGAATACGTGGCGCGTAGTCGTTGTCTAGGTTTACTCGCATCCCTTGCCAGGTTAATCCTTTCTTTTGCCATGCCGACCGCAATGTCATTTCTTTGGTTCTGGAGCTGAGACATTTGACCAGAATTGATCTTGGGTGGGCGTCTGCTGGCGGCTGTGGGCCAGTGGCCCGGTGGGCTCTTTCTATCTGTAGATTCATTGTTTCGGGTATGTCGAGGCACTCTCGTATTAGCTTCTCCACAAACTCAATCATGGACAGGGAGTCCTTTTCTGCCCCCTCGTGGATACCATATATCCGGATATTGTCTCGTCTGGCGTGGCCCTCGAGGTCTGTTAGCTTGTCATCCATTTTAGCTTGTATCTTTAGCATCTCCGCCATGATGTCATCCAAATTCTGAATACTCACTTCTGTTTGTATAATTCGCCCCTCAACCACGTCCAGTCTTGTGTTTGTTTTCTTTAATTCCGCTTCGATATCGTCGAGCTGTTTCTTGTTATCTCTTCTAAAGTCCCTTATTTCTTTGAGTATCATGGCCCAGTCTGCTGCATCATCCTCGTCGCTATCATAGCTATCTTTAGCCGGGGAGCAGCTTCGACTTCGTTCATTTTCATTTCACAACTTTTGCTGCGTTTGTTTCTTTCCTCTTTTCCTAGCGGCCATTTCTGCCCTCTTTATTTTGTTTGTTTACTTTTCTTTGGGGTTTAAATTTCACCATTGAGGGGCTTTTGTTTTACTTTTGAACGGGAGCTCTCTCCTCACACCGCCATCCAGTCTGTGTCTAAACCAGAAGTCCTGGCATCAAGTTGTCAGAACAAAATACAGAATACTTTATAATGAAATGCTTGTTTCTGTATGAGCCCCTGAGAGTGTGCTATATACATACAGTAAAAAGAAAGTACGTAGTAAAAAGTAGGCCAAGTCAATACAGTATATACAATATACAATATACAATACAGAGTCAAATGAGTAACAGTGAGGTAGAATGCAGAGGTACAAAACTTGGGGTAAGGTGCAAATGGGGTATGAATGAGTGCCGGGACACGTCTTTTCACGTCTTTGCTGGCCATGCTAAAGTTGCCGGGGGACGCTGTACAGCGTCCTTATATCAATATTTCAAAAATCTGCGATCGGATTCATAATGTCCCTCCGCTGGCCTGAGATCCACCAGCAGGACCCACTGAGCTCTCTGGCGGTTCAGGAGCGCCATCTGGTGGCCGATCGGCGCAATCGCCAAAACAGGATGTTGAATAGAGGTTGTCATGACGACCGTAGTACTTCCGGGCGCTCGCTATGGTTCATGTGACTCTGGCTCGTCACGCTACACGGTGATCGATTGCCAATAACTCGATAAACAACATGATTTGGACGTATATACCATTATACAAGCTGGAGATGGACCGGGTAAAAATATATCCCATAATGATAAAATTTCTACTCGACGATGATCGCCCAACGGCGCGCGGAGACTGGGGTGAGTTTCAGCGTGTAACGTTACCTTCTTCGATAATAACTGATATTATCAACATTTGACCCACATTAGATGATTGGTATAACGCTGCCCACGGAATTATAAACGCCCCCTCGCCCATCCGGTCAACATCAGATGACGTGTAGTAACTTCTAGAAGTACGTCTAGTTGGAATTTTTTATATCGCGCTGATTGCCATCAAACTGTATTTCATCATCAATATAATGCATTTGGGGCTATATATCACGTTCTGGAGAAAGCTGCAGAAAGAGATGAAAACATACTTATACATTAGACCATACTTTACTATGAATATGTGAATGAAAAAGTTTAACGTTGCTACACAATGAACAATACATATAGGACTTTGAATGGGCCCTAATAATGGCAATGTAGCAATAGAATTTCAAAAGTTATAGCCCTGCAAAGAAGGGGACTTTCTCCATAGACAAATAGCGCTGGCAATCTATGGTATATCATTAATTTAACCTTAGGCAACAGATAAATATAAAGTGTGTTAAAGTGTCTAAAGTGAATAAAGTGAGTGTTAAGGTGAGCGTTTGTTTAAAGTGAGTGTGTACATGTGGATGTGTGTGCAGTGCATAGAGAAGGTCCTTCTGAGTCTCTGTACTGGCCATGAGGCTCCGGTATTGCTTGCCTGACCGCAGCAGTTCAAACAGGACTAGAGTTTCTAGAGTCTTTGACTATTCTCTTAGCCTTGGTCCTGCAACGCTTGTTATAAACGTCCTGGAGAGTGGGAAGCCCACCTCCAATTGTGCGTTCGGCTGAACGGGCTACTCTCTGTAGTCTGCTGCGGTCGTGTGCGGGGCTATTCCAGTCAGGGGATGTTACCAGTCAGGATGCTCTCTATTGTGCACGAGTAGAAGTTCTTGAGGATCTTCTGACTCATTTTGAACTTCCCTAGGCGCCAAAGGAATTAGAGGCGTTGCTAGGTCTTCTGGCTCCCACCACAAGCTGCTGACCTGCTCCTCGCCTGAGGCCTCCCACCTCTTCTACTTCCCCTTTGCATCCGTCGACCTGTAAAATATACAAATATACAATTATTACCAACTAGTCTACCCCGGCCCGTACACACATTCCTATAACACGTAGTTAGAAACGTTGTGTGTGAGAGTGAGGCCTGGTAACTTACCCCTCTGTCTAGAATGCAATGCTTCCCCTGTCCCCATGTTCCCCGTGTCCTCAGTCACCTCTGGTTCTGGAATCACAGGAACGTGACAAATAGATACATTAGATTCGATTTATTGTCCTTTAGGACATTTTATTTACATGATGTCTGTGCATGTGCAACACAATGCCCCATCCACACATTTTTACACACCATATCTACACATACAGTAAACACACATTATTATGTAGCCTTGTTCTCACCTAAGATGGATGGTGTGGTCGGCCTGCTATTGGTTCCCTCATCCTCACCGGAACCGGACTCGTTTTCTGAGGCTGGGATCACAAAGTCAAATGTCACTTCTAACATACAGAGAATTGCATTTCCCCCTTCCCACGGTGTATATAAAAAATATATATTAGATAGTATAAGATAATATAAATATAATATCCATATATCCATCTGCTCTCAACACACATCAATATATACTAGGTAGCTGCTGGGTGCCTAACCACCCCTCCCTCTGCAGCACCTAGCCAGGTGTAACTAACCACCCCTCCCCCTGCAGCACCTAGCCAGGTGTAACTAACCACTCCTCCCCCTGCAGCACCTAGCCAGGTGTAACTAACCACCCCTCCCCCTGCAGCACCTAGCCAGGTGTAACTAACCACCCCTCCCTCTGCAGCACCTAGCCAGGTGTAACTAACCACTCCTCCCCCTGCAGCACCTAGCCAGGTGTAATTAACCACCCCTCCCCCTGCAGCACCTAGCCAGGTGTAACTAACCACCCCTCCCCCTGCAGCACCTAGCCAGGTGTAACTAACCACTCCTCCCCCTGCAGCACCTAGCCAGGTGTAATTAACCACCCCTCCCCCTGCAGCACCTAGCCAGGTGTAATTAACCACCCCTCCCCCTGCAGCACCTAGCCAGGTGTAACTAACCACCCCTCCCCCTGCAGCACCTAGCCAGGTGTAACTAACCACCCCTCCCCCTGCAGCACCTAGCCAGGTGTAACTAACCACCCCTCCCCCTGCATCACCTAGCCAGGTGTAACTAACCACCCCTCCCCCTGCAACACCTAGCGTCTATTCGAAAGGCAACCGGTTTATGCTTCCGCATTCGCGTTTTGCGCTCTGATTGGCCACTGCTGTTTCTGGTCGCACCAATCGTGTGACGGCAAGTTCTTTCGCCGGTTAAGCTTAGGCACTCTTTCGAAGTTGGTTAGAGTTTGTCTTAGAGCAGGGCGATAGAACGCCAGCCCTGATTCCAAACTCTAACCTTAACCAACTTCGAAAGAGTTGCCTAAGCTTAACCAGTGATAAACTAGGCGTTAGGTAGTTTGCTGCTGGTCGAGGCGGAAATGGGCGCGTCACGCGATTGGGCGCACATGTCACATGACCAGAAACGTCAGTGGCCAATCAGCTGCTGGGTGCCTAACCACCCCTCCCCTGCAGCACCTAGCCAGGTGTAACTAACCACCCCTCCCTCTGCAGCACCTAGCCAGGTGTAACTAACCACCCCTCCCCCTGCAGCACCTAGCCAGGTGTAACTAACCACCCCTCCCTCTGCAGCACCTAGCCAGGTGTAACTAACCACCCCTCCCTCTGCAGCACCTAGCCAGGTGTAACTAACCACCCCTCCCTCTGCAGCACCTAGCCAGGTGTAACTAACCACCCCTCCCCCTGCAGCACCTAGCCAGGTGTAACTAACCACCCCTCCCTCTGCAGCACCTAGCCAGGTGTAACTAACCACCCCTCCCCCTGCAGCACCTAGCCAGGTGTGGCAGTGGGGGATTCTTTTAAATTTGAGAACACAGTAACATGAATACAGTATTTACAATTGTACATGCACGTGCATGCACATACATATACACGACATGTCATAGAATTGGTAATGGATATAAATATGGATATAAATATAAAGAAATAGTTTCAAGAGATATGTCCATCCAAATGAGAACACTGAAACGCACCTTGGTCAGGTCCGCAAAGTCTTGTCGGGCCCCAGTCATCTTCCGATGAATTTGAGTCTAATAAACAGGAATAATATTGTTAGTTGGCGAACTAACCAGGGCTTGACAGTAACACCCGCCACCCGCCAAATGCGGGTAGAATTTGGCAGTGGCGTGTAACTCTGTCACTCTTACCAGCCACTTTGGCGTGTAGACCGTGCAGCGTCACCGTTTTAGAGTAGTAGTGAAGAGTCTCTCTCTCTCTCGGAACGCAGTGCGTGCTTACTTGCGTTGCGTGTAATGAGAGTATCTCCCTCTCTCTCTGTCTCAAGTAGCCAAACTTTACATTATAAAAACAAACTGGATATTTGGATAAAGTGTGTATGTGTGTGTGATTTTTGGCTGGTGAAAATGCTGAGTGGCTAGTGACTTTGGAAAACCACTAGCCACAGTGGCTGGTGAGCCAAAAAGTTCATGTCAAGCCCTGGAACTAACGTATAAATAAACATATGGACAGTATACAAGACTATATACAATATAGACAGCAAAAAAATGCTCTTAACACTTTGCCGCCCAACCACAAGTTAACTCGGGTTTCGGTGCCATGCGTTGAGGACCAGAGCCACGAGTTAACTCGTGGCAAGTTGTTATTGTTTTATTCCATATTAATAAACAGATCAAGATCCCCGATCAACTCTGCAGATTTACCCGCCTCCTTGAAATCGGCGACATGCAATACCGGCCAGATCCTCTTAGGGGCGCCATCGCTCCACTGCAGTATCATTGAGGGCGAATGGGGGAAAAAAATTATTTTACTGTCTATGGGCGTTTCATATGAGCCTGGATCCCAAGCGAACATCCTCCACCGTTGATCACGGTTCGAAGCGCAGATTTCAGCCTGGAATAATGGGATTTATGATCAGCCAATGGACATATCGATCTACCAGATGCCGATGAATAATGGTAATAATGCTGCCGGCGATCACATGGGCTGACGGTAGGACCCTCTTCCCCCAAATTACAGCCGGATTGGACATTGTTGTAAAACGCAAGTGATCGATCAGTGAATGTGGCTACTTGAACGCACACTGTATTGCTAATCATCAATAATACTAATCGGCGTCCCCCGCCGCCCCCATTTCATCCATAGATGCTCTGTAATAGTCCGGATGCTAAGCAGTTTGTTTTATTTCATTCGTATATATACAACAGAAATGCCATTCGATATAATGTGACTAGCCTTTAGCCCTATAAATAGCTTTCCAGAAAAAATACGAGACGAAAACTGTGATAAAGCTTATATTCACGACGCTATAAAATGACAACCAACCGATGGATTTTTATTTTCTTTAATCCATTATGAAGGCACGGTTTATGCACTCAAGTGACAATGAGAATGGACAGATAGCAATAATATAAAGTATATATATAGCTATCCAAAAGTACATTGGTTTGTTTACAAAGCGTTGTCCTCCAGCCACATATTAGATGGCGAGGGCCGGTCGTCAATGTGTTAACAGACACAGCGCACACACACACCTGTGCTAATTTATGAGCCCATTCTCTAAATGTCGGTATCTCTTACCTGGACTTGGAATCCATTCCGTTTCGGCTGTGTCTGTGGTATCCGAGTCGAAGTCCAAATCGGTGACTCGTACCCACTTCCGAGTGCCGTGGCGCGGCGCTCCGAGTCCTCGTACCAGACAGGCTAGAGACGCCACTAGGCCCTGCGACTGGTTCAGCCTGGCCCGGCCCGGTGGTCGGAGTCGTAGTCCCAGACCCAAAGGCCGACTCCAGTGTGGTCTGGAGAAACGTCACCTTCCTCACTACGCTACCCTTCTTCATGATCGCTGGATCAAATGAAGATAATTAAATCAAACAAACTAATAATAACTACTACTACTAATAACTACTAATCTCTCTCAATACTCTCAACGCCAACACTCTCACCGATCACTGTCTGTGTGATCGCTTATGTACCTGCGATGAAGCGTGTGTACTTTTGAATTGACCAATCCTAGCTGAGATGTATTCATGTTGTCCAAGGTGCTAAATGCACCAGATTCCCCCTCTTTGTGTTACATCTGTGTTACAATATAGGGAGAGACTGCCACCTATTGGAATTCGATTGGCATTGCAATTTCATGGTCCCAAAATGAGTCAGCGAGGTCCGTGTGACAGTTAAGCATAAGAAAATCAAAAAAGAAAGAAAAAAGGATCTAAAAACATAATATTATGTGATTGGCGCTCAACCGCTGGCGGGAAACCACGTAATATTACGTGGTTGGCGCTCAAAGAGTTAAGTGTGGTATGTGCAAACTGATATTTAAAAATGTATTTCCTCCTACTAAACTCACTTAAATGAAAACGATTTTGTAACTTTTCTGGCAGTATCTTATTTCTTGCCCTAAACATAATTAACACTATTTGAAACTTAACCATGTATTCAAGTTAAATTATTCTAGATTTAATAAATAATGGTTGTGTTCTCAATCATTCACTTTGTGATTCTTACAGCCCTCTTCTGTAGTATATATAATGGTTTTATATTAGTCCCATAAGTATTCCCCCATACTTCAACACAATAACTAAGATAAGGTGAGATGAGTGAACAGTAGAGTGTTCTCATTGCCTCATACTCTAACACATCCTTTACTTTATTCATAACAAAAATACTCTTGAACATCCTTTTTTTAAATGATTATTTATTTATTTTTAAACATGTGCTATGTGAGATTTCCATGTTAGTTTATCATCCATAATTACACCAAGAAAACTAAATTGAGCAACTCTCTCAATATCAACTCCATCTATGGACAATACTATATTTTCATCTAGTTTTCTATTGCCAAAAATCATACATTTAGTTTTTTTCAGATTCAGCGATAGCTTATTTACATCAAACAATTTCTTTTGAGCTTTGTCATTTCATACACAATATATTCAGCTAGTTCCTTTAAATTATTTCGAGAGCAAAAAAAATTGGTATCATCAGCAAACAAGACAAACTGTAATAGTTTTGAAAGAGTTTAGGCCCCAAAACCGAACTTTGCGGTACCCCACATTCAATTTTCATGAGCTCAGATTTGACATCTGCCAACTGTACATATTGTTGCCTATTGTGGAGATAACTACTCAATCATTCCTCTCATAGCATATGAACGTAATTTAGAAATTAAAATATTATGATCCAAGGTATCAAATGCCTTTTTTAAATCAATAAACACCCCTATTGTTAATTTCCTTTTATCGGTTGTTATTTCTTCAATAATATTCATGAAGGCATATAAAAGTAAGGCGTTACATGCTCCGCTCGATAGTTCACTCCACCTGGAATATGACCTGTAATATCTGTATACTTCACTAACATTGGGCTTTCCCCCATCTTAATATTGATAATTTAAAACAGGAAGAATGGCTTCTCGTTTACCTGGCTCTACCTTTTCCACATGTATATGCCTTAGTATCAGTATATATACCTATATTATTTAAAGGTTTCTGAAACACAAGTTAGTGGTGGTGACTAGTCTCCACTCCCAGAGCAGACAATATTGATGGTTGACTCTTTGTGAACTGTAATACATTTGATTGCTAAAGATTGAAAATGTTCTGCCAAAATGCTGTATCATTTTAAATCAAGACGTTTCTTCCATTCAATCACATAATACATCTTTTCTATGGCAGTTGTGTCCTGCGTGTCTTTCCATCTAAGTGGAACTACAAGATTAGTACCTATATTTTGTTTGTTCGTTTATTTACACATTATAAAAACAAATACATATATAATACACAAAGGAGGAGAATTGCCTAAAAACCCTCTAGGGGCTTGCATGTGGCATTCACAAGGAAGCAAAATTACACTGATATTACATCAACATAAAATATAACCCCCCCCCCCCCCAAACACATACAAGGAACATTCATTCACAATACACACAAGCAGGTCTACATATAGACACCGAAGCAGGCACCCATGCCATACGATTTCAGGCATAGAGAAAACAAATGACAGGAAGAATATATAATAAAATTAAAATACAATAACAAAATACAACAAGCCATCAGACCAGTTTGTAAAGGGAGCCCATTTCAGTGCTCTTTTGAACTTCAGAAAAGACATTTCCAAAATATATGGAGGCAAAGAGTTCCACAACTTTGACCCTCGGTACAAAACAGAGATTGGGAAGTGCGGGAAAGGGGTGGTCTAAGCTAACAGGAGCTACTGTACGTGTGGGGTAATTATGAATTTGGTGATTGTGGGCAAACATGTCATGAAAGAAAGGGGGAAGGGCTCTATTTAAAGAACTATACACAAATAAACCAGTCTGAAGATGATTCACTTGATAAACACTGAGGATACCTAACTTATGGAATAGAGGCTGAGAAGAATGACTTCGTTGTACACAGCTGATTATTCTTAGAGCTCGTTTCTGCAGACGGTATATGGGCACAAGTTTGGTCTGATGAGTACTACCCCAAACTAAATTGCAGTAATTGATATATGGGTAAACCATAGAGTAATATAACATAGTGGCAACCTCAGTGCTCAACAAGTGACGTGTTTTTCCAAGAATACCAATACTCTTGGCCATTTTTGTAGTTATGGCTTTTCCTATATATTCAAGGACTGCTCAATGACGAGAATAAAATTAATACAAATGTATATTTATTGATTAATTCTGTCTATTCACTATAAACAAACAAAAAATAATACATTTACTGTAAAGATTAACCTCTTAAGCTCGGAGCCCTATTTTCTGAAAATCCGCCTAAAATACATACCTAAGTAAATGGAATATTGCTCCACTTCTACAAGGTCCATTTGCATGTTCTTGGTATCTAGGGGACATCTATGGACCTCAGTGAATGTATTCCCAGTGTCTGAAATATTGTATTGTATATTGTATTACTAGGCTTGCTTAAATTGTGATGAAACAAAGGAGAATATGAATTATGATTTTTCTTTGCATCTTTGACAGTGAATAACACCATGCTAAAAATGACCAGACATGAAAAACTGCCACTGACCTTCTTGAGATGACGTGTTTAAGGAAATTAATAAAGGGAAGATGATTAAACAGAAGGTTTTGTAGATACAGTACTGAATTCTCCCATCCGGACCAATGCAATTTGAAATATTATTATAGAATATAGAATAGCAGGCTTATAAATTACCTTATTATAGCCAATTCGCACATTTGTGGATTGTGCCAAATCTTATCTTTCAAATTACAGAGTTCAATTTGGATTTAGTATCACCCGGCGTGCATAAGAACATATAATGAAATTGACTGTATGTACAGTAGGTTTCTTATTCTTGCCAGAGTGCCGCCATTTTGAAACTGATTTAAAATCTGATTGTTGCTATTATGCTCAAAATAGGGGAGACAAACTAACTGCGCTCCAATATATGCCAATAAGGTTCAGTTTTGTGGTATATTATCCAGAGTAATAAGAGATATAAAAAAATTCATACAGAACCCATTTGCTTAGAAGCCTCTGGGAAATGTATTTCTGAAAAATACCAACGCTCATTGAAAGCTCTGGATGTCCTCTTCGAAATGGCGTCAAAAAAGCTACAATTACCGACGGTAAGTTTTTCAAAATGGCGGACTTTCGCGATCACAACAGAAAAACAAAAACAAAAAATCTATCTAATAACACTTTAACCTATTGGTAAACTAACATATTGATGATCATATACATTATAACTGCTGTTGTGACATGGTTATGATGTTTATACTTGAATATGTTTGACATTTGAGAACTGAATGAATATACTGGAATATATTGGTACTTCTTGAGATTATCTGCTGGTCACAGTGGTAAGGCTTCTCTCCTGTATGAATGTGCTGGTGTGTCTTTAAATTGAATGATCGAATTAAATGTTTCCGCCACTGTCTTTAAGGCTTCTCTCCTGTATGAATGCGTTGGTGTATCTTTAAGTTGCCAGACTGACTGAAGCTCTTCTCACACTGGTCACAGTGGTAAGGCTTCTCTCCTGTATGAATGCGCTGGTGTGACTTTAAATGGTGATATCTACTGAAGCCTCTCTCACATTGGTCACAGTGGTAGGGCTTCTCTCCTCTATGCACTCGCTGGTGTGTCTTTAAGCTGTCATATCTACTGAAGCTTTTCTCACATTGGTCACACTGGTAGGGCCTCTCTCCTGTATGAATGCGCTGGTGTTTCTTTAAGCTGGAAGACACACTGAAGCTCATTCCACATTGGTCACAGCAGAAAGGCTTCTCTCCTGTATGAATGCGCTGGTGTATCTTTAAGCTGCCAGTCTCACTGAAGCTTGTTCCACATTCGTCACAGCAGTACGGCTTCTCTCCTGTATGAATGCGCTGGTGTATCTTGAAGGTTCCAGAGGTCCTGAAGCTCGTTCCACATTGGTCACAGCAGTAGGGCTTCTCTCCTGTATGAATACGCTGGTGTGTCTTTAAGTGTCCAGATTTACTGAAGCTCTTCTCACATTGGTCACAGTAGTAGGGCTTCTCTCCTGTATGAATGCGCTGGTGACTCTTTAAGTCTGCAGAGCTACTGAAGTTCTTCTCACATTGGTCACAGTGGTGGGGCTTGTCTCCTGTATGAATGCGCTGGTGTTTTAGAAAAGCAGACTTATAGATGAAGCTCTTTCCACACTGGTCACAGCAGTGAGGCCTTGGCTCATTCATATCTCTGCTTGTTGTTGGGGAGCAATGCAGCAATTGTACCTGGAGAAGAGAGAAGGACACCAATGAACAGTTGAGATTTAGTGTGTTTTGCATTCGTTCAGTTTGTATTTAGCAAGTTCTCAAAATGTTTTATGCTCCAAATTTGGCCAACATTAAATTATAATGAATTAAAGAATTGTATAAAGAATTTCCCATGTTCTGTCATCAAATAATTAGTGCTTTCTCCCATGTTCTGTCATCTAATAATTAGTGCTGTCAGGCGATTAAAAAAATTAATCTAATTACAGGATTTGTAATTAATTAATCTAATTAATCACATTTTAATCGCATAACCATTTTAGGCCTGATATTTTATATTCTATAATCATATTTCAAATGGAATATTGTTCCACTTCTACAAGGACCATTTGCATATTCTTGGTATCTAGGGACATCTAAGGACCTCAGGGAATGTATGCACAGTGTCAGAAATATTGTATTACTAGGCTTGCTTAAATTGTGATGAAACAAAGGAGAATATGAATTATGATTTTTCTTTGCATCTTTGACAGTGAATAACACCATGATAATAATGACCAAACTTTAAAAAACTGCCACTGATTAAAAACAAAAACTAAATAGAAGGAAATTAATAAAGGGAAGATGATTAAACCGAAGGCTCTGTAGATACAGTACTGAATTCTCCCATCCGGACCAATGCAATTTGAAATATTATTATAGAATATGATGCTTATAAATTACCTTATTATAGCCAATTCGCACATTTATATATATATATATACATATATTATCTTTCAAATGCCCGAGTTCAATTTGGATTTAGTATCACCAGGCATGCATAAGAACAGATAATGAAATCTACTGTAATCTACTGTACTTTTTAATTTCCCCCACAGTGCAACCGTTTTGAAACTAATTTCAGATCTAATTGTTCCTACATGTTAACAATAGGGAAGAGAAACTAACTGCGTTTAAAAATGTGTCAAAAACTTTACCTTTTGTGGCTTATTATCCAGAATAATAACAGTTATTGAAATAATCCATACAGAGCTCTGAACCTTGAACCCCATATAATCTTGTAGTTCGGAAAAATGCCAACGCTGATCGACAGCTATGCACCCCCTGGCCACAAAAAGACTACAATTCCCACGGTAAAGAAAATCCAAAATGGTCACCCTCGCGACTAGACTTCATAAAATCGAAAAGTTAAATCTATCTAAAGGCACTTTTAACCTATTGCTAAACTAACGTATTGATGATAATATACATTTTACATGCTTTTGTGACATGTTAGTGATGTTAATACTTGAAAACGTTTGATATTAAAATCGCAAAATGTATGCAACACTCTGAAAAAGATTGATTTATGACCAGATGCCATTTTGGGACCGGTACCGGTCCCGTCGGGTGGAACAGGTTAATCATCTTCCCTTTATTAATTTGCTTAGATTTTTCAGGTCTGGTCAATTTTAGCATGGTGTTATTCACAGTCAAAAAAAATAAAAATAAAAAAAGAATTGAATTGATATTCTCATTTGGTTCATTACAATTTACTCAAGCCTAGTAACAGACTAGTGTTGTCACGATACTGGAATTTCGACTTCGATACGATACCTTGAAAAGTATCGATATTCGATACCATTTTCCATACCAAAAAAAATATATATATATATATTAAAAATTAAATTAAATTAAAAATAAAGATTTTAACAAATTTTGCTTTTGTTGCTGGTTGATTCTCCTCAGCTTATCTCTGGTACTATAAGAGAAGATAAATATAACACTTTTAAAACCCTTTGTTTATCTTTAGATCAGACATTTAAAAATAACTAAATTATCTAATCTAAATCAAACCCCTCTTAAAAACAAAAACCTGTTTAACCTAGCCATCTATAAAACATCATGCTAAAACTGTGAAACAAACTCCCCTAAAGAAAGAAATACATAGCAAACATGACTCAGTTATGCAATAGTGCTGCTGCTTTTTATTTGGTTAAAACAACTACAACAATTTTCATGACGGCGAGAGCGAGAGAGCGAGAGAGAGAGAGATATTTCTCCGGAGCTATACTCGGAGCATTTATTAACGTTACATTTTCAACAAGATTGCTGCTAATTAAACACTTCATGGAAACGGGGTAATGTTATGTCGAGTTCATACGTGTACTAGTGTAGTATGAATGAACTCGACTTAACGTTACTCCGTTTCCATGAAGTAATTATAAAGGTGGCCAGCTAGCTAGCATAAGCTAACGGAGGAACGACTAGCTAACGTTAGCTAATAGCTGTATCGTTGGCACTGCTCTGTAACAATGCTTGCAAATGGGCTTTAGCTTTTCCTTCGTCGTTTACTTCAAACCCGAAGTACTTCCAAACAGCACTTCTGCTGTTTTCTTTATCCACAAGCACAAGTTGCAGAGGCTCTGCAGAGCTAAAATCTTTGTTTACAAACTGAAGACAGGTCTGCGAGGGGGAGGGCTGCAGCGGAGGAGGAGGAGGAGGAGGAGGGGCAAGCGTGCTCTGCAACAGCATGCGTCTGTCTGTCAACAACTTGCGGTAGAACACTGCGAGCAAGCCAGCTGGTATCGATACTGCAGAAAGTATCGATATTTCGGGAAATGAGTATTGAAACCGTTTTAAATATTCAGAATCGATATGTATCGATTTTTCGATATTTTTGACAACACTATAACAGACACAGTATTTCTGACACTGGGAATACATTCCCTGAGATCCATAGATGTCCCTAGAATCAGATACAAAGAACATGCAAATGGGCCATTTAAAAAAAGTTTGTAAATGTTTATTCTACGTTGTTATGGAATGAATGAGATAAAAGAAAAATAATAATAATTTATAAAAAAATATATATATATATATATTAATTTTGAATACATTTTCATAACGCGATAATTTGCTGTGTAATTAATCTAATTAACGTGATAAACTGACAGCCCTACTAATAATATATTCCATAACTTTTCTTATCTGTATCTCATGTAGGATTCTACACTGTCTGGGCGAGAAACCGTCAAATCAATTTGATGAGGTAGTGGTCTGAGAGAGCAGGAACATAGGGAGAAACAGTCAAATCTTGACACAGTGAGACCGCGGACTAGGACTAAGTCAAGGGTGTTCCCACCACAGTGAGTGGGTTGGTGAACGATTTTGAATGAGACCGACAGAGTCAATGATGTCGGTAAAAGCCTTATTTAGGGGATCTAGTTTTGTTGGAATGAATGTTAAAATCACCAACAATTAATATGTTATCGGAGACCATAACAAGCTCAGAGATGAAAGTGGAAAACTCATCTAGGAAGAGGGTGTAAGGGCCTGGGGGGCGGTAAAGGACAGCCATCACAAAGGATGCAGTGGAGGTAGGAATCAGACAATCACACTTTGTTAGGGGGAGAGGGACACAACAGGAGCACCTCAAACGAGGAAAACTTAGTTTGCGTCAGATGTAAAGTTGTGCTTAGAGTCGTAAATTCTGTACTTCTGTATGACAACTATTAAAGAAACTTGAAATTAGAGCAACTCCGCCTCCTTTTTTGAAGGTGAGTGCGATATGGGAGCTACTCAAATTAGGGGGTGAAGCCTCGTTTAAGGGCAGAAAGTCATTAGGTTTAAGCCATGTCTCAGTGAGGCCCAATAAGTCGAGACTATGGTCTGTTATCAGTTCATTGACCAAAAGAGCTTTGGTTGGCAGAGAGCGAATGTTGATAAGGCCAACCTTCACACACTCTGTATATTTAAGAGAGTGATTTTCAGCCATGCGGGTAGGTTTAATCGCAATTAAGTTGGCATGGTTTATCGTACAAGGACGAGCTGGGTAAAGCGGAGCGTAACGAGATATTCTGGTTTTGATTGGATATACCGGGTTAGGGATAGAGATAGAAAGAGAGGAGTGGGGAGCCTGGTGGAGGGACCCAGCATGGTTAGGAAAGGTATAGGGATTGGCAGGCTCCATCGGTTTAGCATGACTTGATTAATTGATTGATTGAAAACTTTAATTAACAGATTGCAGAATGGGTACAGTACGGCTCAATACACACAATTGTTAAGGGGATGCAGACCAGAGAAAGACTTTAGTCTTGTTTACATCAGGGTGCCCCATTTTCAATTCATGACATTTATGACATACACAACATAGATATAAAAATCTAATCTAATCATCTAATCTAATCATGACATTTATGACATACAGTACTGTTACATTTCTGACATACAAGATATGCAAATATACAGTACTGTTAAACAGAGATCCTAACAGTAAATATATACATACAAGGGGGAGGGAACTGTACATTAGAAGGGGGTTGGGTGGGTGGGTGGGTGTTGTTCGGACATTTACGGTTCCGAATTGCAGCCTCCCGTAGGTGCTCTTTGAGAGCGGTTTTGAACGTGGGTAGGGATTCTAATTTTTTACGGCTGTGGGTAGGGCGTTCCACATTGTTGTGGCATAATTGCGAAAACGGGTTTAGTCCCTTGTTTGAGCCGAATGTGGGTTGGGCATGATTTGTGGAACTCCCTCTGGTGTTGTGGTTGTGGTATTCACTGACCTTTGGGCAGGGATTAAAGCAAAAAAAAATCTCCTGACTGAACTTTTTTTCTGGCCAAGTCATATTCTTATTTTAACCTCTACTGTATTTTTTTTTTAATAGCGTTAGCGTTTTAAGGGAGCCTACTTGTAGAGCGAGCCTACTGTCCTGACTGTGACTATAGAGACCCTACTGTTGTGTGCTGGAGAGCGTGAATGCAAGTCTTGTGGCTAGCTTCTGATTGATGGCGAGCTAGCACCCCTCCCCACTTTGAACCATGAACTAAATGGCTTGTTATCATACAAACAAGGGACTAAACACGTTTCGCAATTATGCCACAACAACAATGGACAGTCTCCTCCCCACCGTTTGTATATATTTATTTACCACCCACTCACTCACCCCCTCCTAATGTACAGTCTCCTCCTCATCATATGTATATATTTACTGTTAGGATCTCTGGGTAACAGTACTGTATATTTGCATATCGTATATGTGACAAATGTAACAGTACTATTACTATATACCTGTAAGGCATGTATGTCCCTATGTCATAAATGTCATGATGTCATGTGTATGTTGTGTATGTCATAAATGTCACTATGAATTGAAAATGGGGGACCCTGATGATGTAAACAAGACAAACGCCTTTCTCTGGTCTACATCCCCTTAACAATTGTGTGTATTGCTACTGGATTTACAAGATCCAGAGTGAATGAATGAATGAAAACTTTATTTAATACACGAGACCCTCTTCTTGGGACCAAGTAAGGTTTTGTCGATAATCCAATGTATAGTTACAACCCCCCCCCCATCCCACCCAACCACCTCCAATGTACAGTTTCTTCGTCAAATGTATATACTCTTTTTAGACTATTTTTGTATCACAAACAAACAATAGGCTACTGTATTTGTAAATCTGGTATGTCATAAATGTATAGATGTAGCAGTATTGTCTATCTGTATGTCATGTGTGTCATATATGTTATGATGAACTGAAAATGGGGGACCCTGATGTAAACAAGACGAAAGTCTTTCTCTGGTCTGCATCCCCTTAACAATTGTGTGTATTGAGCTGTACTGTACCCATTCTGCAATCTGTTAATAACAATCAATCAATATTTAACAGATTGCAGAATGGGTACAATACAGTACAGCTCAATACACACAATTGTTAAGGGGATGCAGACCAGAGAAAGACGTTCGTCTTGTTTACATCAGGGTCCCCCGTTTTCAATTCATAGTGACATACATGACATACAGGTATATAGTAATGTTACATTTGTGACATTTATGATATGCAAATATACAGTACTGTTACCCAGAGATCTCCCGGACAAATGGGAGAAAGACGTTTATTGAGCTTAAAAACAATTGATACCGCAAATAACGTTCTGATTAACAAAGTCATTCGTTTTGTGGCATTAACGTTATCTAGATTTATCAACATTCATACATTTATCAGAAAGCGAGCGGCGCAAGCACACACACGAAACACCACCAACAACAACAACAACGACAACAACACACTGCTTGTCGCGTAAATAACGTTCTGATTAACAAAAGGCATTCGTTTTGTGGCATTCACGTTACCTAGATTTATCAATAGCAATAGTAATATATATGTTTCTTTAGACTAGAATAAGTCAAATGAACTTACGGTCTCGTAAAAAGTTGCCGCATGGTGTTGATGAGTCAAGTTTACTCGCGAGTAGAGCTAGACGCTAGAGAGTCTCAAAATGGGCGCTTCCCATTGGTGCTGAGCACAGCGGAGGCGGGTGAAAGGGCTGTAAACTCAGAACAATCTCGCCTTCTGGTTGGTTGCATTTGCCTGAGAATTTGCCGATTGCTCGCAAATGACTGTTTGGTGCGGCCGCGGTAGGGGAAAAAAGGATATTTGACGCCTCTGATTGGCTCAGGTTAAAATCCGTCACGACTCCAAATCAAATGACGGAATCTCCAAATCAAATGGACGGATATCCGTCCCAAGACGGAACGCTTTAATGCCTGCCTTTGGGAAGTACCTCGACATGTATATGGGTACCTGTGTCGTGTAGTGTATCTTGTAGACCAGGCCCATTGCAAGTTGCTGTACTCTGTCGTCTACTCTAAGCCATCCTAGGTTGTCAAAATGGGCTGGGGTGAGGTGTGTTTTAGGAGTAAGGTCAAGCAGTAGTCTGACCAGTTTGTTTTGTGATGTTTGTAATCTTGTTTTTAGTGCCTTTGAGGTGCTTTGGTACCATGAGGTGCAAGCATAGTCATAGTACCCTTGAATGAGTGCTCCTGCTAGTCTTCAGGGTATTCTTGTTTACCAGAGAGGAGATCCGGTACAAGAATCTTGTTCAATGGTTGACTTTTTTGATTACATTGTTTGCCATTTTGTCACAGGAAAGATTTGCCTCTAGGATGGACCGCAGGTATGTAATTCCATCTTTCCTTGTGACAATATTGTCACCCACTGTAACAGAGAAGCTGTTTGTCTTGCTGAGTTTGTTATTTGATCCGAAGAGAATGGACTCCGTTTTACCCAGGTGTAATGATAGTTTGTTATCTGCGAGCCAGGCGCATTCTGCCGAGTTCCAAGCTGAGGGCTTTTTCAACCTGCAACTTGTTCTTGCCAGAGACCAGCAGGGCTGAGTCATCCGCGAAGAGGAACAAGTTGCAGTCACAAGCCGACAACATGTCATTTGCATAAATTAGGAACAGTAACGGTCCTAGTATGCTTCCTTGTGGAACACCACAGCTCACTGGGAGGGGGGGATAGTGTACCGTTTACCTCCACCATCTGTTCTCTCCCCTCCAGGTAGGATTGCATCCAGCTCACTGATAAACTATCAAAACATATTGCTTTTAGCTGGCATGCTTGTGGGGTGGCTGTCAGCCCAAAGCTATAATCTTGTCTATATTTCTAGATAAGAGAGGCGCCTTGCATGCCGTCCTTTCTCAGCAAGCCAGGGCGACCCTGGAAAGAGGATCAGTTATCCAGGAACCCTAAGCCCTGTTCTTTACAGTATTTTTCCAGCCATCGGTGTATTCAATCACATAATACAATCTTTTCTATGGCAGTTGTGTCCTGCATGTCTTTCCATCCAAGTGGAATTACAAGATTGGTACCTATTAGGGATGTCCGATATTATCGGCCTACCGATATTATCGGCCGATATCGGCATTAAAATGTGATATCGGTTGATATCGGTATCGGAAATTAAGAGTTGGACAATATCGGTATCGGTAAAAAAGCCAATATCGAGCATCCCTAGTACCTATATATTCAAGTATTGCTCAATGACGAGAATAAAATTAATAAATTTATATTTTTTGTTTAATGTCTATTCACTATAAACAGAATGTGAAAAATATATTGTAACAATATAATAATAGATTTACTGTAAAGATTAAGATACATCTTGAATGCATACAATGTTATGCAGAATTATGAAAGACCCCCACCACCCCAACAACAGCCTGTTCAAGCTGCTGCGGTCAGGCAAGCGCCTACGTACACACGTTGCAAGAACAGAGCGACTCCGGCTCAGCTTCTTCCCCCAGGCCATCAGAACACTGAACTCTCCACTCACAAGTACACATGAGCACACAGACACACAAACAACACTCATGCGACAAGCGCTAAAACAAGCACTTAAAAAAAAATAGGAAGTCACTTTAAAAGAAGGAGGTACTGTATAGTTTAGATACATTAAGAGTTAACATTGTAAATTGTATATTGAAAAGTAGTGTATATAGGAACCAGTTTCACAGGAACCTAGCATGTCTTTTTTTTTACCATGCATATCTTTGTGTCTCATCCATTTTCTATGCCTATTTTATTATTGTATTTTGCACAATCAATGCGGGCATGACCACCCACATTTCATTGTATGCCCTGGTATGTATGTGACAAATAAACCTCTTGATTCTTGATTACTGCAGAGTTACTTTGAGAGGATTGTGCTCCAATATATTCCACTCAGCACTATTAATCTATAAATGCAGAGACATGTCATCATTGTAAATACATCACATATAAACATAACACTGCCTTCATGGCACAATCTTGATTTAACTAAACATTCTTTTCATGCATGGGTTACTAGATTTCAACCACAATACAATACATTTACATTACATTTAGCTGACGCTTTTATCCAAAGCAACTTACAAGTTCTGTACAACAAGGCATCAGGATGGGCACAATTCTATCAGCTGAGTAACAATGTCCATCAAAGTGTTGAGTGCTACAGTGTATGTTAGTATATTAGGACAAGTGCATGACAGTAAGGTTAGATTATTTTAAAAAAATTTCATTTCAGATAATGGTTGAAGAAGTGCGTCTTTAGTCGACGGCGAAAGATTGGACGGGTTTTGGCTGTCCTAACTGTGGTGGGCAGTTCGTTCCACCATTGTGGGGCAAGGACTGAGAAAAGGCGGCTTCTCCTTGATGACCCTCCCGGAGCTCAGATAGGAGTGGGTCTGAGACGGCCAGAAGATGCAGAGTGTAGGGGTCTTGAGGTGAGTAGTTATCTTGGGCATTTCCTGGTTGTTAACCAAGGTGAAAATAGTGGAGCTAAAGCCTGGTCTGGTTCAACAAAGGAAATAAATGATGAAAAAACAACAGACTGGCCGCTGGTAGTACAGGGTTGATTGAATAGGACACCATGACTCAACGAGGCCTTCCAATAGCAGGTGGTCATAAGAACATTTGAAAATGTGTTTTAATAGAAGTCTTGCACTGAATGTTTGTGTAGTTCTTTGTCTTCCAACATGGCTGCCTGTAACATAGCGGCCATTGTTTTGAACATGGCAATGGAAGGGACAATGGTTGCTATGTGTAAAACAATGGTTTATATGTGTAGATATTTGAGAAATATATCAACGTCATCATGGCAGGTGAAAGAATAGCCAAGCCTACAGCGAATCAAGTTCCTCTCCGTTTCTATCCCAATCACTCAAACACACACACACAACAAATTGGGGAACAAATCAACAGCATGATTGTCCCCCCAAACCACACTGAAGCCCCGTTCACACTTGCACTGGACTCCTGACAATCTGCACATTAATCATTTATGAAGAAAATCTTAAATTAAGTATTTACAAATTTTACAGTATCAGTTCATTTCTGACATCAGATCACACAAAATGTTGAGGCTAATCATTGGAAGAGAAAAATATCATATTTGGAGTAACATTTAAACAATTGTAAATGGCATAGTTTACGTCCACAAGGCTTACAACTCTAAAGAATGAATGAATGAATAAGCTGGTGTATTTTTAAGGTTAAACAGCAGAACTGGTTAACAATGAAGAGAGAAAATAAAACTGTATAAATGTGGCAGCACTGCATACATCCAGACTCAACGTAATGCAGTCCTGGGAGCTTCTATACTTTAAGCAAGTGGCTTGTCCTTTCCGCATTCCCGTTTTGCGCTCTGATTGGCCACGCACGTTTCTGGTCATGTGACATGTGCGCCAATCGTGGGACGGCAAGTTTTTGGACGGTTAAGCTTAGGCGCTCTTTCGAAGTTGGTTAAGGTTAGAGTTTGTCTTAAGGCATGGTGATAGAACGCCTGCCCTGATTCCAAGCTCTAACCTTAACCAACTGCGAAAGAGTCGCCTAAGGTTAACCAGTGATAAACTAGGCGTTAGGTAGTTTGCAGGCTGTTAGACCCGGAAATAGGCGCAGAACTTGCCGTCCCACGATTGGCGCACATGTCACATGACCAGAAACGTACGTGGCAAATCAGAGCGCAAACCGGGAACGCGGAAGAACAAGCCACTGGGAATGTGGGCTGCACTACCAGAACCAGCCAGCAGATGGAAGCACTGCATACAACCAGACTCAACATAATGCAGTCCTGGGAATGTGGGCTGTACTACCAGAACCAGCCGGCAGATGAAAGCACTGCATAAATTCAGATTCAAACTAATGCAGTCCTGGGAATGTGGGCTGCACTATCAGAACTAGCCAGCAGATGGCAGCACTGCATATATACAGATTCAAATTAATGCAGTCCTGGGAATAGGGAGGTGTAGTGGTTGCGTGATTTTTTTCCCGTAGCCTCTGTGAGCGAAGACGCTCTTTGATTGCAGCGAAGAAGAAAAAGACGCTCTTCGATTGGCTAACCCTAACCCTAACTCTAAGCATAACCGCGTGATTACGAAACCACGCCGCATTTCTCGGAGACGCTCTCTGATTGGCCGACGCCTGTTTCTACACTGGTTAAGCTTAGGCACTCTTCGAAGTTGGTTAAGGTTAGAGTTTGTCTTAGAGCGTGACGGCAAGTTCTTTCGATGGTTAAGCTTAGGCACTCTTTCGAAGTTGGTTATGGTTAGAGTTTGTCTTAGAGCATGGCGATAGAACGCCAGGTAGTTTGCAGGCTGTTTGGCGTGGAAATGGGCAAAGACACAGCTCGTCACGGATTGGGCAAACGCGCCAGTGGCCAATCAGAGAGCGTCAGTCAGTGCCAATCAGAGAGCGTCTCCGAGAAATGCGGCGGAGAGTGTCTTTTCTTCTTCACTGTACGTGGCCTAGCCAATCAGAGAGCGTCTTCGCAAACAGAGGCTACGGAAAAAAATCACGCATAGTGGTTACGTCATTTTCGTTTTTTCCTGTTCCACCCTCTGTTCCACTTAATGTATTTCCCCATTGCCCATTTCTAAATTGGCTTGTTTAAAACAAATAAAGCATGGACATTGACATGGTGTACCTTTATGTGCGTATTCATCCACAATCTATAGCTCAACATGAAAATATTCGCAATTAATCGTAAAAGTAGCAAAATAACAACGTTTATGTTTTCGTTCACTAAGAAACAACACTACCATTTTGCGCTGCTGACTAACGTCACCACAGCTTAGACTCCTGGCTTTAGTCGCAGACCTAGGATCAGATTTCCCTTACATTCCATAAGCTTGCCAATACGTACAATGGGAAAATAACTGTCCCTGAATCTGTGGCTAGTATCCGTTTCACCCAACACTAGTTTATAGCCAACCACCATTTTTTTTATATTTGTATTTATAATTTAAATCTTATAACGTTATTTCGCTGCATATTAAATCACTGTAAATACAAATGTAAATCATTGTTTCGTTGTACATATTGTGTATAGTTTATAACGTTATTGTTACGTTAGTAGCTAGCTAGCTCACGGAGATAAAACTGGGCATGATGCGTGCAGTGCTATTCCACAGAGTGTAACCAGTAACCACAGGTCTGAGAAGAGGACCTGCACATTTTACTCGTTCCCGAAACTCCTCTACATGCCCGATTTAAAAAGGTTCACGACAGTAGACATTGCTAACGTCTAGTACGTTTAGCTAGGTAACGTTAGCTAGCTAGCTAGCTAGGTATCAGCTGGCCGTGACGGGGATTAGGCGACAGCATTGAACAGGCTGCCTACTGAACAACAGGCTGCCTACTGGTAACTGTAGTTCTTTTTTTACGGCAAATTAAAAACCTTATAACTACCGTTATTTCAACAAAATAATTCGTAAACAATAATGTTAGTGGTCGAAGGGAACTCATTTTATGCAAAGATGGAAGCTTGTCAATTTCCATGCAGCAGAATTGTTACAATAGCCGATAATCCATTTCCCCAATGATGAATCCCTATACGGGTGGAACAACCAGTGACGTCAGAATACACCTCCCTATGTGGACGCCACTATCAGAAACAGCCAGCAGAACATCATTTTCTGATGTCAGAAACTCAACAACATTACCTCTATAGACCCGGGGAGTGAGGTTCCACTGTGATTTCCTCCTTTACAGCTGCCCAGTGAAGGTCAAACAGCACTTACTGTCATACTGTATTGTGTGTAGGTTCATAATCTTTGATGGCTCTATAGATTATTCTATTAGGATGCATGTTATGGTGCAAAAACGAACCTTCTTACTGTCTTTTACTATTGTGTACTATGCTACTATACTACTATCTACCAGTAATATGCTACTATGTCTACACTACTATCTCCCAGTAATATACTACTATGTCTATACTACTACAATCTGCACATTAATCAGAGGGGCTGTATGTGTGAATGCAGAGTTTACCCTCCCAGCACCCAAGTAATAAAACCTCATAATGCCAAACTGAGCCCATGTCGGAACACAAGCAGATCATTGTTGGCAGGATTCACACAGCGAGCGAGTGGGCGTATTGATTAACTAACCATGTTCCATACACAACAAAGTTGTGTACAGATGGTCTTTTCCCGCTGATAGTTAAATTAAAGTGTATGGCTTTAGTCTCATCAAGATTTGAGTGAGTTTGCAAGATGTGCCCAATATGTTCCAAACAGTGTGTGGAGGCGAGCGCAGAGAACGAGACTGCAGCAAAGTTGTACATTTATATTAAATATGTGCTTCTCAGTGTTTTATGGCCCTTTCTCACTCACCATTCGGGGGTCGAATCAGCGCCGGGTCGCACCACAAAAGGGTGTGTCCGTCTGAGTGAGAACGCTCCCCCCCCCGTCCCCCGCTGATTCGTCCCCGGGGGCGCTGAACCTGGACCGCTGAAATAGGTGGTTCCGGGTGCGCGCCAGTGGGAGCGGGGGCGTGGTGTACAAGCTTGTACCAAAACACGGGAGGCTTCTGTATCAACTTGCTGACACGCACAGCGTCGTTACTGTAATGCTTCATGCTTGCTTGAATTTTGGGCAGATAAAAACACACAGCAACAACTGGACAATACCCACAAAAACAATATTTATGGGCAATTTGCGTGTTCAGACCTCAACCAAAACAAGCATGTGGAGCCTCACAGCTCAGTGGATGAAAACATGAAGCCACGTTACAAAGCACAACACTTCCCTGGCTCGCATTAGGCCTGGCAATTTTGTTTGCCATTGCTATGTTAGCTTAGCATTAGCGTTTGCCATTGCTATGTCTACTATACTTTCTTGTTCTAATGCATTTATTTCTATAGACCAGTGGTGCCCAACCAGTCGGCCGTGATCGACCGGTAGATCAATGACATTCAATATAATTGATGCGAGCAATGTTACTAGTAATAGGCTAAGCTAACTAGCGTTAGCCGTTAGCTTAGCGTTATCGTTAACCCTGCAAACCGCTCAAAAGCGGACTCCACAACACCAGTTCCATTCGTGAGAAAAGGGGGATGGGTTATATTGACAAGGCTTGACAACAGAGGTTCAAATATAACTTCATATTTATTGGTTATTTGTTTATTTTATATCAGCATCAAGTCTCCACCACCGTGTTAACACTCTTCCTGTGTTCACATTTACATTTTCGAGCGTGACATCATCGCCTACGGCAAGCGTACACGCTCAAAACGCAAACCGTAAACAGAACCCGGAGCGAACCAAGACTGAAGTGTGTACACAAACTAGAGGGGGGAGAGGGGGGTTTGCACGCAAAGACGGAACGAGACGGAGCTGATTCGACCCCGATGGTGAGTGAGAAAGCACCCTTAGTCTGTATGAAACTATTATTAAGTGGTCATCATTTGTGAAATAGTTCAGCTTTCGCTCAATAATGCGTTGGAACAGGAGATTTTTTTAAACTATCAAGTCAAGATGATATGCTGACCAGTTTTCTCCAATGCCTAACTGAGGATGAGAAACTGTTTGCTCGTCATCCAAAAACGTTTACATAAATTGTTTATGAGTATTTCAAACATTTTGGATTGATTGTAACTATTTATAAACAGTTTCACAATGTAAAATCTATTTTTTTTTGCACTGTTGGTCACTTATTTCACTCTGTATGGAATACCATTGATCCTAATTCATTTAATTTCAAACCTTTATTTTAACTAGAAAAAAGTTAAGATTGCCCTCATTCGCAGCAATGGCCAGTATAACAAGACATATTTGAACCCTTTCTCCGCGGATGACGTGTCTGCCAATGACGGGTTACGGCGTCTTTGAGATCAATATTTCATATTTTCGTCATGGTATTCACATTTCACCCACGGAGTCTTTACTGGTGTTGTAGGACTCCGCTCAACTCTGTAACGCTTCAATACCGCCACCTGGTGGCCGATCGGCGAGTTGCCAAAACCGGAAGTGGCCGGAAGTGCTTAGTCCGTCCCCTATTCTGTCCCGATCGGCGAGTTGCCAAAACCGGAAGTGGCCGGAAGTGCTTAGTCCGTCCCCTATTCTGTCCGGCCACTCGCTATCGCTCGCGGGACTCTATCCAGACACCGTGCATATCGATCGGAACTGGATCACCTAGATCAACATCCCATAATAGCAATCTTTTTGCTCCACGCTCATCACCCAACGGTAAGAAGAGACTGGGGTGAGTTTCAGCGTTTTTCTTTACCATTTTCGATACAAACTGCTCTGATCTATATATCACCCATACTACATAAATCATTTAACGTCGGTCATTGAATTATAAACGACCTCCCCCCCCCCCCCCTCCGGTCAACCGCAGATGATCAGTCAACACGTCTAGGACCGTGTACAGTTGAAATTTTTTATCTGGCGTCGATCGGTATCAAACTGCATTTGATGATCTAATATATGCATTTATGGCTATATCTCACGTTCTATGAAATACTGCAGAAAACGATAAAAACATATTTATACTCTAGTATTATTGTATGAATGTGTGAATGAAAAAGTAAAACGTTCCTACATCCTGAACGATAGATAATTGATGTTGAATGGGCCATAGTAATGTCAATTTAGCAATACAATTTAAAAAGTTATAGCCCTGCAAAGAAGGTGAACATCTCCATAGACAAATAGAGCTGGCAGAGAGGCTACAAGGATGGATATAAGCTCCGGCAATGAATGGGTTAAATGATGATCTTCATACACAGGGGTAGATATGATCTCTTTCTGCGTCATGCCCTGCTCTACCTAGGAGCCACCCCTCTAAACCACATGCAGTATTTCCTCAGTATTTCAGAGTCCTGTTGCAAAGCTTACAGATGTCAAATAATAGTTGGGAGGGATGCAATCTTTCAAAGCCTAAACATGCATTGTGCATCTATATTTAGCACATATTTGAATTTCTATAGAAAATAAACAAAATAAAATACAATTACCTCCAGCCATAAATGGGCATTTTTTGACTCTGATGGGAAAAGAGCAGATGCTCAAGCACCCCTTGGGCCCTGTGTGTGTCTGGTTACAGGCAGCCATGTTGGAAGAGAGACAACTAGTGTTGGAAGAGAGGACTAGAGACCAAGGCCTCTGTTCAAACCATGTAACTGGTGTTTGAAGATGAGTCAGAAGTACTTCTGATGCAGATCACATTAGTTGGATTGTATGTTGAGTTTTTAAGCAGATTTCTACACCATTTTAGGGTTTGAGAACTGAATGAATATACTGGAATATATTGGTACTTCTCCTTAAGATTGTCTGAAGCTCTTCCTATGCTGGTCACAGTGGTAAGGCTTCTCTCCTGTATGAATGTGCTGGTGTGTCTTTAAATTTAATGATCTAATTAAATGTTTCTGCCACTGTCTTTAACACTTTGGATGCCCAACCCGAGTTTTCTCGGGATTACCCCCCGCGGGTTGAATGCCCACAACGAGAATATTTGTTTTTAATTTTTGATTAGCGATCTGAATTTATATTTCATCAACCGAGTCTACCGTTGGTAAATCAGCCACCCCAGGCACTCAGATGTGAAAAAAGCGCCCCCTATCGTCTCCCAGATGGTAATTCACCCTTTTGGATTGGACTCAATAAAAATGCATGGGGGGAAAAAACCCGGACTCCACATTTTACTTCTCACGCATGTAACCGGGGCCGATCAGCTTCATGTTGGAACCTCAGCACAGCGTGTATACGCTGTTTTACAGTATACGCGTGAGATCAATAAAAGGATCGATTTTTGGAATGGTCGATCAGGAATTGGAATAATCCATTTGGATACCATCTGATCTCAGGTAAGGAATCTATTTGACCAGGATAATTAGGATAATCAGACCTTTTTTCACAGAGATATAAGCTTTCCCCCTATATGTGATATGGCTGTTTTGACTGTGCGAGTGATCAGGAAATAAGAGAATCGATTTACAGCTTGCTGCACCAGCATGCATACGTACACATATACTATTGATAATCTAGCGTTTATTTGAAAACTATTCATAAATAGGCCGAACAATGACAACGTTCTAGAACAGGGGTCGGGAACCTATGGCTCGCGAGCCATATATGGCTCTTCTGGTGACAACATATGGCTCCCAGAATTTTTTAGTAAAAAAAAAAAGAATTTGTTATTATTTTTTATTTTTTTTACTTGTGATATTTCTTAATAATACTGTGTCATTTTAAAGTAAACAGAAATTAGTTTTGAAGATACAGCTAATAGTATCTGTAGCTGAAGATATAGCGAGCAGAGCTGGCGAGGGAACACAAGTGGACAGAAATGAAAAATCTTCAACCTGAAGACCAGCTGATTCTTAAAACTTGGAACGAGCTTCCTGTGACATACCACACAATGCAGCGTGAGTATTGCCGTATTGACCATGTTTGGCTCTACATATGCATGTGGGCAGTCATTCTCGCATATGAGGAACATTAAGACCAACCTACGCTCACGTTTAACTGATGGAAGCCTCAACGCCTGCATGAAGCTCAATCTCACCACGTATGAACCAGATTACAAGGCCATCAGCAAAACCATGCAGCACCAGAAGTCGCATTAAAAGTAAGACATATTTAATTTATTATATGTTAAAAATACTATATGGCTCTCAATGAAATATATTTAGAAATATTTGGCTTTTATGGCTCTCCCAGTCAAAAAGGTTCCTGACCCCTGTTCTAGAATATTACAGTACATCAGCGTTTAGCAGGGATTATTTTTTCTTCTTCTTGAAAACAAGGGCTTTTCAAAATGCTATAAAACGGAAATGAACCGATAAAAAAACAATCCGCTTCGACAATGTTGACTGGAAATGGGTCATTGATAATGCGACGGGCAGATTAGACACAGCCATAAGATTAGGCGATATTAACGTTAACATTGAAGCGGATGGTGGGCATTCAAGCACTAAATGTGCGCCCCCTGCTGGGTATTCAAAGTGTTAAGGCTTCTCTCCTGTATGAATGTGTTGGTGACTCTTTAAGTTGCGAGACTGACTGAAGCTCTTCTCACACTGGTTACAGTGGTAAGGCTTCTCTCCTGTATGAATGCGCTGGTGACTCTTTAAGCGGCTAGACCGACTGAAGCTCTTCTCACACTGGTCACAGTAGTAAGGCTTGTCTCCTGTATGAATGTGCTGGTGTGACTTTAAGGTGTCATATCTACTGAAGCTTTTCTCACATTGGTCACAGTGGTAGGCCTTCTCTCCTGTATGAATGCGCTGGTGTGTCTTTAAGCTGTCATATCTACTGAAGCTTTTCTCACATTGGTCACAGTGGTAGGGCTTCTCTCCTGTATGAATGCGCAGGTGTGTCTTTAATGGTGCAGACTGCCTGAAGCTCATTCCACAATAGTCACAGCAGTAAGGCTTCTCTCCTGTATGAATGCGCAGGTGTACCTTTAAACTGCCAGTCTCACTGAAGCTCATTCCACAATAATCACAGCAGTAAGGCTTCTCTCCTGTATGAATGCGCTGGTGTGACTTTAAGTGTACAGACTCATAGAAGCTCGTTCCACATTGGTCACAGCAGTAAGGCTTCTCTCCTGTATGAATGCGCTGGTGTTTCTGTAAGTTTCCAGATTGACGGAAGCGCATTCCACATTGGTCACAGTAGTAAGGCTTGTCTCCTGTATGAATGAGCTGGTGTGTGTTTAATTGTCCATATTGACTGAAGCTCTTCTCACACTGGTCACAGTGGTAGGGCTTCGCTCCTGTATGAATGCGCTGGTGTATCTTTAAGCTGCCAGACTGACTGAAGCTCTTCTCACACTGGTCACAGTGGTAGGGCTTCTCTCCTGTATGCATGCGCTGGTGTATTAGAAAAGCAGACTTTTTGATGAAGCTCTTCTCACATTGGTCACAGTAGTAGGGCTTATCTCCTGTATGAATGCGCTGGTGTGTCTTTAAGTCTCCAGAGCTACTGAAGTGCTTCTCACATTGGTCACAGTGGTAGGGCTTGTCTCCTGTATGAATGCGCTGGTGTTTTAGAAAAGCAGACTTATAGATGAAGCTCTTTCCACACTGGTCACAGCAGTGAGGCCTTGACTCATTCATATCGCTGCTTGTTGTTGGGGAGCAATGCAGCAATTGTACCTGGAGAAGAGAGAAGGACACCAATGAACAGTTCAGATTTAGTGCGTTTTGCATTCGGAATCTGGTCCAAGGGCGGTAATTGAAAACTGGCCAACAATGAATTAAAGAATTGTATAAAGAATTTCCCATGTTCCGTCATCTAATAATATATTCCATTACTTTTCTTATCTGTATCGAAGTCAAAATGGTGGTATCGTGACAACACTACAACATACAAAAGCAGCTTGACAAACGATATCCTTTGCGTCTAGTAGGCATGGGCCAATGTGTGATTTTGGTGGTATGTGCTATTGCAGATGTTTGTCCCTTAGTATACACATGCACGTAGGGCTGGGCGATATGACCAAAAACGTTATCGCGATAAAATTATAAAATTATTTTCATATAATTCGATATCGATAATTATCGTCGATATAATGTCCGTCAAGTTTAATTAACTTCTTATGCTGCTGCGAATGTCTCAAGTCGAGTTGATGTCGTCATCAGTCTGCGCACGTTAGCCGACAAGCGGAGTATCTCATGACAATAAATATGACACTAAAATACTCTCTTCCGCCACAATATATTGAAACGACGTCCACTGTATATCCCACACTACCATAAACGTGGCCTCAGAATTCAAAACACACACATACTCGGCACGTAAATATATAAAACAGTGTCGTGCATCCGGGGTTGTCACCAGCTTGGCTGGCCGTCTGCACTAATACAATTGGCTGTATCAGAGGGTGGGAGAAGCTGGCGGGGTGGGTCCGGGTCGTTGTAAACAGCGACTCCTACAGTTCGGTCGGGGCGCCTGCTAAGCGCGGATTGGACGTGAGGGGGATAGTGTGGTCCTCCCACACGCTACGCCCTCTCAATGAGAATCCGCACTGCCAGGTGAAAAGAAGCGGTGATTGGCTGGACGTGTGTCGGAGGAAGCACGTGGTAGCCTCCACTCTCCCAGATGATCTGACTGTGGGGGGTAAGTGCGCAGCGACCAGGAAGGGACTGGGAATTGGCATACGACTAACATTGGGATGGGAGAAAATCGGAGGAAAATGGAGGGGGAAAAAGACCAAAAAAAAAAAAAAAAAAAACAGTGCCGTGCAAGCTAGTTATCCTAGCCAGCCTGTTGGTTCTAAGCGATGTATTCCATGACAATGTGCTAAATATGACACTAAAATACTCTCTTCCGCCACAATATATTGAAACGACGTCCACTGTATATCCCACACTACCATAAACGTGGCCTCAGAATTCAAAACACACACATACTCGGCACGTAAATATATAAAACAATTCCGTGCAAGCTAATTAGCCTAGCAAGCCTTGTTGTTGAGTGAGTCCTACCTCCTTCCGGGTCTCGGCCATCTCCTTCACTGATTGGTTGTTAGCTGTTGTGCGTAAGTACGTCATCACGTAACGCTGGTTGTTGTTGTGCTGAGCCGAGGCTGAACGGAGCCAAGCTTGGAAAATCGATATATCGAAACTTTGCGACCACGTTTCATGTTTATTTCGAGGAAATAATTTATCGCGATAGTTATCGTTATCGTTTTATCGCCCAGCCCTACATGCACGCACAGTATAATATGCATGTAATAAATGGTTTGCTAATAAACTTACTTGAAAAGAGACTAAGGCTCAGCTTCTTCCCCCAGGCCATCAGAACATTGAACACTAAACTCTCCACACACACAACACACATGCTGCATTCGCTCACACACAAACGGTCACTTTAAACAAAATGGAAAGGACACTTTAAAGGAACGAGGAAAGTAAAGGTCACTTTAAGGAAAGAACTGATGTGGTTCTTGTATAGTATAGTTTAGAAATAGTAAGTAAGTATAGCATAAGGATATAGAGTAAAAACTGTATATTGTATAGTAGTGTACATAGGACCCAGTGCCTTAATCCATAGCTAACATTGTATTGCACTATCTCACAGGGTTCCCACAGACATTGCTAAATGAAATTCAAGGACTTTCAAGTACTTTTCCAAGCACTATATTCATGGCGGGTTATCTCGCCAGCGTTTGGGCGCCTTAGCAGAGATTTCCTCTGGTTTTCATAGTTTTTTCGATTTTAATATTCTATACAGTCTCACGGACCTCTGTGTTATCATTGAGAGTCATTCTGAGATCTCGAGAGTGCAATGCCGGCCGAATCCTGCTAGGTGGCAGTATCGCCTACCCTTTGAAACCTAATTTCACACTGTTACATTTTATATGGTCCGGGCAGAGAATTTGGACCCGGGAGAGTGAAACGCTTCATTGGAGCAACTTGGAACGCGTCCAGCACACTTGATGCATAGTTTGTCCCATTTTATCTCAGGGACCCGATGGACATCAATACTGGAAATTGCAATCAGACAATTGGAATATTCATTTTGTAATACCTCCTAGCAAAGGTAAGGACTATATGACGTCAATCCTACTTTGATCCTACAATGATTTCACATCGATCACAACGATCATATGTAACGTACTCCAAAACGTATGCCGTTGCTGACGATGAGCATCACAAAATGACACCCCCCCCCATTTGATGCCTTCATGATGAAACATAATACCTATTATATACCTTTGATTTGGAAATAGTATCTTGTCCAGGCAAGCAACGCAAACGACTCTAGCTAAATGCACATAGCGCTCCATAACTCAGTTGTGTTCCCCGACCTCATTGGGTGTTTCGGCCATTTATCACAATACACCCTCTGCCGAGGTTGGCCCACCACAGGCTGATCAGGCCTGGGTGTGTGTTGCACGGTGGCACCACGTGTTCATTTAGCAGCCATGATGCGTCTCTACGTTTCAGCCACAGCCAGTGACTGCTCCGTTCTGCTGCATTGGCAAGTTCTTTGATTGCCTTCCGTTGGGCCTGTCCTCTGATCCCTACTTCCTCCAGGAGCCTTGTGGTGGAACTGGCTACAAAGCCTCTGCAGCCCACCTTCACATTCCAGCCCCGCCCCTCTGCTTCAGCTGCTAAGTTGGCATATCGCAGCCTCTTCCGTTCGAATGCCTCATCGATGGCTTCCTCCCATGGGACCGTCAGCTCAACAATGAAGACACACCGGCAAGATTTGGACCAGAGGACCAGGTCTGGGCGCAGGTTGGTCGCTGCAATTTCAGGTGGGAAGGTAAGCCTCTACTCTGGCTGAGGTCTACCCGCATTTCCCAATCCCGGGCTGTGTTCAGTGGGTCTGAGTTCGGAGGTGATGGCTTGGTCCGCCGTTTCTCCCCTTCCCGGATGAAGGTTGTTTTCCATGGGAAGGTAGTTTGGGCATTTAGAGGCATGGTGTTGGTGGTTACTCTCTTGTTCTCAAGTACGGCAGCCAAGCACTTCAGTACCTGGTTATGGCGCCAGGTGTATCTTCCTTGAGTTAGACTGGTCTTGCAACCCACTAAGATGTGTTTGAGGGTTGCTGGGGCTGCACACTGGAGACAGGCTGGGTCCTCTCCATACCAGAGATGTAGGTTGGTTGGCGAGGGCAGGACATCATATGTGGCTCTGATGATGAAGCTTAGCCTATTAGACTCCATGCTCCACAGTTTGTTCCACGTGATTTTCCTCGTCTCCACGCCCTCCCACTTCATCCAGCGGCCTTGCTGGGCTTGGGAGACTGCCTTGGCACACCTGGCTGCTTCCTCCTGGTGGCGCACTTCCTCCACCACCATGTGCCGCCGTTCGGTTGGAGTAGCCTTTTGCCATGTGGGTGTAGTTGCTTCCAAACCAAGGCCCCCTCTGCCATGTTGGACATGCCCCACTATATCCCGGTGTCTGAGGGCGGTCTTTGCCACTGCAACTGCTGCAGATGGCTTCCATTTCCTCCCCGTTGCTAGGGTTGGAGGAGCACCTCTGACGAATGGATCCCGGGATTCTGTGAGTCATTTCCAGCCTTGATTTGGCACATTTGTACTCCTCCACCAGGCTTGAGATTGGTAGGGAGAGGGCTCCGTTGCCATACAGGCCTATGCTGCTAAGGCCTCTCGGCAGTCCAAGCCACTTCCTCACATGTGCATTCACCAGTCTCTCCAGCCGATTGGCATGGGATAGAGTGACCTCATAGATGGTAATTGGCCACATGAGACGGGGCAGCAGTCCAAACTGAAAGCACCACAGCTTCAGCTTCCCAGGGAGAGCAGTGTTGTTGATCTGCTTGAGGCCACTGATTGTATCCTGCCTGAGTTGTTCCACCTGCTTCGAGTCTTTGAGTTCTGCGCTATACCAGCGGTCAAGGCTTTTCCAGAACTGTTGGTATTGGCTCATTGTTAACGTGGAACCTCTCATTGGCGAGCTTGCCTTTGACAATGGAGATACTGTGGGATTTGCTGGGTTTAATCTCCATTCGTGACCATTTGATGTTTTCCTGGAGTTTATCCAGCAGGCGTTTGGTGCATGCCTTTGTTGTTGTTATTGTCATCATGTCGTCCATGTACGCCCTGATTGGAGGAAGACGCAGCCCGCTCTTCAACCGTTCCCCTCCAACCACCCATCGGGATGCTCAAATAATGAGCTCCATTGCCATGGTAAACGCCAGTGGACAGATGGTGCAGCCAGCCATTATGCCTATCTCGAGGTGCTGCGAGGCAGTTGTACTGGCCTGTGCTGTAACACAGAACTGGAGGTCTTGGAAGTAGGCTTTGACCAGCCTTGTGATGCCCTCTGGGACTTGGAAGAAGTTGAACGCTGTCTACAAAATCTCATGAGGCACTGATCCGAAGGCATTGGCAAGATCTAAGAAAACCACATTCAACCACTTTCTTCTCCTTCTTGGCCGTCTGCACCTGGTGCCAGATGACATTTGTGTGTTCCAGCCATCCTGAGAAACCACTTATCCCTGCCTTCTGCACTGAGGTGTCGACAAAGTTGTTCTTCTGCAAGAATACTGAGAGCCTCTGGGCCACAACACTGAAGAATATCTTTCCTTCCACATTCAGAAGACTAATCTGGCGGAACTGGTCGATGGTTGAGGAATTCTTCTCTTTGGGAATCAGGATCCCTCCTGCCCTTCGCCATGCCTTTGGTATAATTTCTTTTTCCCATGCCACTTTCATTAGCTTCCAGAGGTACTTCAAGATGCCCGGAGTGTTCTTATAGAGCCTATATGGAACACCATTGGGCCCAGGGGCTGAGGCTGTTCTTGCCCGCTTTACTGTGCTCTCAACTTCGCTCCATTCGGGGGGCCTTGTTTCCAGCTGGTGCTCAGGTGGTTGGATTGGTGGCATGTCATCCAGAATGCTGGCTGGCACATGACTCTGGTTGTCAGAGTAAGTCTTCCTCAGGTGCTCCTCTAGTTCCCTTATGGGTACTTTGAGGGTCCCAGTTCTCCTTGACAAAGAGGTCTTTGACAAACTTGTAGGGATCTCTGTAGAAGGCGGTCCTTGTTCGCTCTTTCTTCTCGTGTTGCTTTCTCAAGCATTCTGCTCTTCGCAGTGTTGCAAGACGCTGCTTGATGTCGCCCTGTAGTGCCTCGAGTCCTTTCCTTTCCACTTCTGTGGCCTTCTTCCACTGCTTTCTCAGGCACCTTCTTTCTTTCACAAGTCTTTCGATCGCTTGTTGTCTCCTGGACTTGAGATGGGCTGATGGTTCCTTCTGTGTCCTAAGGTTCTGACTTTTCACCCCAAATCTCTCTGCTCCATAGCTGTAAATGATCTCTCCAATCTTGTCCAGCTTTCTTCCCACGCACCCTTTCAGGTCTGTGTCGGTGGTTTCCCACTCCTTTTTCTGGCAGGATTTAGGCCACAAGATTTGAGGCTTTCGTCCATTCATCTTCCTCTCTACTGCCGTCTGTGGCTGGATGGGCTCCGGACTCATGTCCGTTGGTGGATCTGTGCTTGATTGAGCTTCGTCTGGGGTTCTGATACTCTGTGGACTGTGGTGAATATCCTGCCGCTGGGCTTCACTCTACTGATTTGGCCTACCTCTGAGTAGGGATGGGTACCGAATTCGGTACTTTTGAGGTACCGAACCGAAACACGTAGGTACTACCGAGTATCGAATCAAGTGAGAAACCGGAAAAAAAAAATATCTTTTTTATAATTTTTTTTTTTATTATTTATTTTTATTTTTTTAACTTTTTTATTTTCATGTCAACGTTCACACGCATAATATATGCTTACCTACGATTTTACTTGATTCAACAACAAAGCAGTCGGAGCAATGGCAAGCCGAAAACTGTCGAAATTGTAGTTATTTGAAGTTTGGATTTTTTTTTTACGACTGAGGTAGGTAAATTAAATTTCTTGAGACAAAAGTACCGAAAAAAGGTACCGTTGGGTACCGGTATCGATTCACAGGTACCGGTATCGGTTCAAATGTGAAAGGTACCCATCCCTACCTCTGAGGAAGTAGTGGTCAATGCGAGGCCCCTCGCTAAGCTCTCTCAGGCACTTTTTCCTGCCCTGGTGGATCTTGAGACCCCTCTCTGATGTTAACTTTTTCCAGCCACAGATGCAGCTTTGTAGCTTGTGTCCTGCCAGTGCGGTTACTCCGTCAACTACTGTGCTGATCATTTGATTCGTTGTCGTTTCCGTTCCAGGGTCTGTTACCGTGTGGTCCGCCGATGAGTCATCTTCCGCCCCCGCTATCACCAATTACGTCAAATAAAAACGGGCTAGTTTGTCAATGGAGAACTTTTTGTTCTTAAATCTAAACCAATATATCCTTCACCCAGAGTGAGAATTGTGTAGTCCGCCGAGGTGGGAACGAGATTCGTTTTCTAGCCACTTCTCAGCCTTCACCATACAGCCTATATTGCACAGTGGGCCAGTGACTTTGGTGCTATTGCACAGATGTGTGTTCCGTTCCCGTTTGAACACGCACACACACACACACAGTGGGCCAGTCACTTTGGTGCTATTGCACAGATGTGTGTTCCGTTCCCGTTTGAACATGCACATACACATGTATATTTATTTTTGGAAAAAAAAGAATTGAGTTTGTTAATAAACTCTGTTACTTGAAACATTTTCACTGTGCTCCTAAATTTCTTTGTGTGCTCCTAAATTTCTTTGTGTGCTCCTAAATTTTGTCATTTAGGAGCACATGTGCTCCTTGGGAAAAGGGTTAGCGTAGAGCCCTGTATACATGATAAAATTAACAATTTTTTACATATTGGACTACAAATAGTGTCTGTCAAATGAGCCAGACTATTTTCTCCATAGCAATAATATAGAATATACAATAGATCCGCAAAGATCGTGAAATGTCGTGAAAATAGCTACATACGTTAGCTACATATCTAGTAAGCTATACAAAAAGAAGGTTTAATGTGACTAATGGCAATATTCCACCTATAAATAGCTAATGTCAAATATAAATAACGTAACGTTTTGACGTTAGCCAGCTAGCTAGCTAGTAGTACAGTGATATGTTGCCAATTGATTTCGGTCGAATAACGTTAGTGAGATTGGCCTACGTTCCGTTACATATTCATCAGTGGAGGTTTCTCCATGACAACACGTGAAACACAAATTCACTCCAAATTCATAATAATTATTAATTTACATATATATATATATATATTTTTTTATTATTATTATTATTTTTTTATTATAAATGTTTTCATCTGTAAAAAAATGCCAGTGAATTTTTTATTTTCTTCAAAAATGGCCCAAATTGACAGCTCTGAGCTCAGGCCTGCACTGCAGTAATGGCTAGCTGTCAATCAAACTGGTGCAGCGTTCCCTGCACGGGCTGACCGGGATTAAATAATAGCCACTCAAAATAGGCTATTAACGTCATCTAAGCCCGGTCCGTGCATTTAAGCTCTTGCCATTGAATGGGGGATTGAATGATTGACAGCCTTGAAATCCAATCAGAGAATGGTGCCAACTCTGCGGCTCTGCAGTTGTATACTGTTGATTGCTACGCGGAGGGGCGGTGACGTCGCTAATTCAAAATGGCGGATCTCTGCGAAAATATTATCACATTTCAAAAACTAAAATCTCACTAATAACACTTTAACTTATTGGTAAACAAACATATTGCTGAAAATATACACTATGACTGCTGTTGTGACATGGTTAGGATGTTTACTCTTGGATTTTTTTCTTTTTTTTTTAAACGCAACATTATGTCATACCAGATTCATTTATGACGTGATGTCATTTTGGGACATGTACCGACACTGTCGGGCTTAAGAGGTTAACGTCATTAAGCTAAAATATTAAGCTAAATGTTAGCTAATCGGCAGACGGACGTAACGTTAGCTCCCTACAGTGCAAGCAGGCGCTGCAGAAGAAGAGTGACTTCGGTAAACAAGGATAGATTGGGGGCTGCTAAAAAGACGACGGTCGTAAGACCAAAACATCACAGCAGTTTTAATTACTTTACATGACTATTTTGTTACCAGCTACGTGGCGGACAGACCTCTCATCGTCACTCGCCAAACCTAAAATCTGCCCGCCATTGGCACTTGCTTATTTTGTTCCCTGCTTGTATGTCATAAATGTCTTGATGAGATGAAAATGGAGGACCCTTGTGTAAACAAGACGAAAGTCTTTATCTGGTCTTCATCCTCTTAGCAGTTGTTTGTAATATTGAGCCGTACTGTATTGTACCCATTCTGCAATCTGTTAATAAAGTTTTCAATCAATCAATCAATCACCTTCAGCAAACTGAAACCTAACTTAGAATTCAGCTCAGAGCACATCTGGATGATCCAGCGGCGTTTAAATAAATGTTTTTTTGTTGCCCTAATGAGACTATTTTATTTTATTACAATTCCATTATGATTTATGTCCTTTATGTATTTAAAAAATATAATTAGACATTATAGATGGCTCTGCAATGTGGACTCTTGTCTTCCGTGTATTATTTTTCATATCGAATAGATGGAGATCGATAGGATTAAAGCACTGATATTCAGGATCTAGTCATCTTTAAAAGTCTGAATCTGGATCAGGGTTATCCTATCCTGAATTGCTTTGAAATACCGCAACAAAATCTGGCCGACAAAAAATGGGAGGATCTGATTGAGATTAAAGGTTTTAAACTACTGGGCCCTGAACACGGAGAGACCAATCCCAAGTCCTGAGGCACTTCACTTAGCAAAAGGCCTCTCCTCTGTCCTGATTCTCCTAGACCTGTCTGCAGCCTTCGACACAGTCAACCATCAGATCCTCCTCGCGTCCCTCGCAGGAATGGGAGTGACTGGCTCTGTGCTGACATGGCTGACATCATACCTTAATGACTGCTCCTACCAAGTGTCATGGAGAGGGACCCTGTCGGCCACCCGCCCCCTGAGGACTAGTGTCCCCCAGGGCTCTGTCCTTGGACCCCTTCTTTTCTCACTCTACACCAAATCTCTGGGTACCATTATCACATCTTATGCCTTCTTGTATCATTGCTATGCCAATGATACTCAACTCTTCCTCTGCTTCCCTCCCTCAGATATCCACATCTCTGAGTGGATCTCGGCCTGTCTGTCCGACATCTCCGCCTGGATGACGACCAACCACCTCAAATTGAACCTAAGCAAAACAGAATTGCTTCACCTGCCGGCCAAATCCTCCCCCCTGACAGACCATTCCATCAGTCAAGAATGTAGGTGTGGCGGCGTCCGCGACCGCCAAGAACCTTGGTGTTGTCCTTGACAACCAGTTGAACTTCTCCACTCACATTGCAGCGACAACCAGAACCTGCAGATTCCTCCTGAGCAACGTCAGAAGGAGCCGCCCCTTCCTGACAAAAGAAGCCACCAACTCCTTGTTCAATCAACAGTCATCTCCCACCTCGACTACTGCAACGCACTGCTTGCTGGCCTTCCGACCACTGCCACCAAGCCTCTTCAACTCATTCAGAACGCAGCGGCCTGCCTGATCTCAAACCTACCGAAGCCCATGTCACCCCACTTCTCAGGGACCTGCACTGGCTCCCCATTGCCGCACGAATCCGCTTCAAGGCCCTCGACCTGGCATATCATGCAGCAAAGGGAACCGCTCCCGCCTACCTCCGGTCAATGGTCTCTTAACTACACACCCTCAAGACCCCTACGCTCTGCATCTTTTGGCCGCCTCAGACCTACTCCTATCCGAGCTCCGGGGAGGGTCATCAAAGAGAAGCCGCCTATTCTCGGACCTTGCCCCACAATGGTGGAACAAACTTCCCAGTCTAGGTCTGGGCGATAAAACAATAACGATAATTATCGTGATATATTTTCCCTCGATATAAATATGAAACGTGGTCAAATAATAAAAATATTTAAATTCTTTTTTTTTGTATTGTGGCCTGCAACAGGGCAGCATTAGAACCAGAGACAGTGGACAGACTTGTCTTTCTTGCCCGCAACTTAAAGTAATGGCTTTGCTTGTCCAAATGACAATACTGACCAAATTGAGATTTATTTTTCTCTTGTCCATTTATTTTGTTTGCTTTCTAATTTAAAATACAGTTTGAAACTGTCTGTACACAAGACAGTAATGTGTGGTAATCAGACTTGACATTTTATTTATTTATTTCCATTGTTAACACATTGGTTGCCAGCCGGATATGACGATTTATCGCTTGGATGCCAGCATGTTAATCAATGGGAGGACGAGCACATTTGCGAACGCATAAACTATATCTTAAATTATGGCTATGCGTCTAATACACCCGTCGCTTATCAATGACTTGCTTGCAGTCAACATGTAAGAAACTGATTGTTTTTTCATCAGTACATTTCCGTTTTATACCGTTTTGAATACGAGTATAGTTTTGAAGATTTCTAGTGATTCCAGAAAAATCCGCGAAAATAGCTCTTACTGGAATACACAAAACACGTTGTCATTTTCCGGCCTATTTATGAATCGTTTTCAAATAAACGATAGATTATCGATAGTATATGTGTACTTTTATTTTTTTTTATCTTTTTTTGTTTTATTTTTTTATGTTTGTGTTTTATTATTTTTATTGTTTTTTTTTATTTTCATGTACAGTTACTTATATTACAAAAAAAAACACATTGGGACAGGGGGGGGGGGGTTCCGCCAGTTCATCTATGCCATCATCCACACCATAAGCAAGCAAAAACAAAAACAAAAACAAGCAAAAAGGAAAGCAAACCAAGACAGGCACTGTACAGTATTGCACATGCCTCGAGCCCATTCACATGTAGAAATACATTTATTTATTTTTTCTATCCTAGGTCTGTCCATACTGGCCGAACTGGGCATTGGGCCTTTAGAAGGATCCGAGAAATTTCAGCAGGAAAGTAGTCTAATAGTGGGGCCCACACCACCTGAAAGGAAGCGTCGTTGCCTCTATGCATTGCACAGTCTTTCATGGGGTAGCACACCGAAGATCTCTCTATACCACATTTGTATAGATGGAGGCTTATCCTTAATCCAGTTTATCAGAATGCATTTCCGGGCTGAAAGTAGAAGTTTATCAAATAGTTTGAATTGTAAGGGTGTCAAATGAATTTCCTTTGATGGGAGTCCCAGTAAGAAAGCTCCCGGATCCTTCTTTATTTTCACCTTGAAAATGTTGCTTAACTCACGTGCCACTTGGCCCCAGAACCTGGATAAACGCTTACATTCCCAAAAGTAGTGATAGTAGGTACCCAGATCTGTTTGACATTTCGAACATAAAGGAGATATTGAACAGTCCTTTTTGTTTAGTAACACAGGTGTGATGTGTAATCTGTGAAGAATTTTATATTGTGTTTCTCTTAGTCTGTTACATGTATACACCTTTTTAACTGAGTCAATGGCCTCTTGCCAGTCGTCTTCAATATATTCATTGTTAAAATCTCTTTCCCATTTGCGGAGGGATGGTAACTCCTGGGAGTCCAGTGAGTACAGCAGTGAGTAAAACGCTGAGATGAAATGTGATACCTTACTACAGTTGCATAAGAAATTCTCTGTTTTACTGTACAGTGGTGTTGGCAGCTGTAGTGAGTTAATAAAATTTCGTATTTGCAGGAAACCCAAAATGTTCTCTTGATAGGTTAAACTGTGTTTGCAATTGCTGAAACGACATCAACACACCATCTCTAAACAGATCCCCCAATACACGAAGCCCTAGTGAGTGCCAGGTCTTAAAGATGGCCAAACTGCGCCCAGGTCCAAATTCATGGTTGCTAGAGATTGGTATTAGCAATGACCTTAGGTCTCCTCTCCCTACGTAGATGGTAATCTGTCACCACACTCTGATGGAATTATAGATAATTATAGTATATGTGTACTTATGCACGTCGCTAGAGAAGCGGGCCGAAAAATCGATTATCCATGACCTGGTCAGCGCTAACGTCATACACACACACGTGAAAAAACATCTGATTAACCCAAAACTGGTAAAATAGATTCCTTACCTCAGATCAAATGTTCTGCAAAAAGATGAATCCAATTCCTGATCGCCATTCCAAATATTGATCGTGTTTATTGATCCAACGTTATAGTCTGAAACACATGATCCAAGCTGCTTCCAGCCCCGCCAGTGTATCTGGTAACACAACACTGATTTCCAGAGGTGGAAAAACCCTGGGGCGGAGTTTTTTCCCATCGACTCCAATCCAATGATGTGCATTACCATCCGGGAGACGATAGGGGACGGTATTTGCCCTTTTCGAGCTCAGAGCCATTCCCAATGATAATGTCAGGCTGGACGGATGAAAAATGAATGGATATCGCTAATAAAAGAAATAACGATTAAATAACGAGAAATCTCGTTGGCAACCAACGCATGGCGGCCAACAAGAGTTATCTCGTTGTTGGCACCCAAAGTGTTAATGCCAGTTATAAAAGTGTTATTGTTATACAGTTTGTGTTCAAGTTCTACTTCAGATTTGTGGTTTGGCAAGTAGGCCTAGTTTGTCATGTTCTGACAATAAAGAATATTCCGAACCACAATTAACCTTCTGGTTTCTTCAGCTTTCATTCAGCAGCAAAAATAGGCTTTAAACTTGACAGAAAATGATTTCATGTATATCGAGATAATTATCGATGGAGTGATTTTATCGTGATAACATTTTTGGCCATATCACCCAGCCCTACTTCCCACCACAGTTAGGACAGCCGAAACCCGTCCAATCTTTCGCGGTCGACTAAATACATACTTCTTCAATCAATATCTGAAATGATTTAATTTTTCTTTTTATAAATCTAACCCCAACTAACCTTACTGTCATGCACTTGTCCTAATATACTAACTTACACTGTAGCACTCAACACTTTGAGGAACATTGTTACTCAGCTGATAGAGTTGTACCCTTCCTGCTGAGTTGTTGTACAAAACGTATAAGTCGCTTTGGATAAAAGCGTCAGCTAAATAACACTCATTTCTGAACAGATTTTTATGAAATGTGGACATGTACTACACAAGACTTCAGGCTATGGACCCAGGGATTTTTTTCAGCCATACAAATTTTTTGGGAAATACTACTTCTGGACTACTAACTACTACAGAAAAACATGAGTAACAAGTTTTTCTACAACTCAAGTTCAGATCTATCTTACTCTATTTCATTAGCAGCACTAAAAGTTAATTGTCTTTATTGTATCAGAAACTTTAGAATGTCATCTTTAAAAAGAGACCAGGCTAATGCATGTGCTATAAGTATAGTATTTTGGTTTTCAAAAATAGTATGCAGTCCTCAAGTTCAAGTAAAAAAAATTGCCACTTTTGGGAGCGCCAGTTAAGAGGTTAACAAACTTTGCCATCTTATTTATATTGAAACATATTTTTTTATAGATTGTATAGTACATTTTGCTTGGGTAATCCACTGGAAATCCACCCCTCTGGTGGGATCAAGATCCAGTTTTTTGGGATCAAACTGATCCCACTCCTGTGTTGTCGGTTTGAACTACCGTTTTGAAGATTTGATCCAGATTAAAGCTTGGATTTGATTTTCTGATCTGATCGGATATCAAAGTGATCCTCATCCTGTTTTTTGGTTTTCAACTAACCAAAATACAAATCTGAACCAATCAGATAGTGATTAAACGTTTTGAACTCCTGGGCCCAGGAGACTCAGGCGTATAAAAGTCTATTGGATCATGTCTCCAGCACCCCCACAGCCATAGCTACAACCACTTACGTCAAGGCTCTCATCCACATTCATTAATGGTCTCCCCCCACGCTCTCTCCCATAATAATAATAATAATATCTTCAATTTATATAGCGCCTTTCAGGAGACACAAGGCGCTTAACAGCTAAGGGAGGGGGACAGGGAACAACTTAACAACAAAATAATAATCAAAAGGAAAGAAAGAAAGAAAACGAAAGAAAAAAGGGGAAATCAGGCAGTAATTTACAAATTTGGTGAAAAGGTGGGTTTTGAGTTGGGATTTGAAGGAGTGCAGGGATGTAGCACTACAGATGTTTGGAGGGAGTGAGTTCCAGAGGGTGGGTGCGGCCACAGAGAAGGCTCTGGGACCAACAGTCCGCATGTTGGTGGTGGGGATGGAGAGGAGACCGGAGTCAGAGGACCGCAGCCTCCGGGGCGGGATGTAGGGAAGGAGGAGGTCCGCTAGGTACTGAGGGGCAAGGGAGTGAAGGGCTTTGTAGGTGATGAGGAGGATCTTGAAATTGATGCAGGACTTGACTGGAAGCCAGTGGAGGTGGATGAGGGTGGGGGTGATGTGGTGCCAGGACTTGGTGCGGGTGAGAACCCTGGCAGCAGAATTTTGCACATATTGTAGCCTGTTCAGGGCATTACTGGGTAGCCCTATGAGGACAGAGTTTGCGTAGTCAAGACAGGTGACGAAAGCGTGAATGAGAGTCTCAGCTACGGAGTAGAATACCGGAAGTGTTGCAGTGGTCTATGGACAATGAATGTCTTTACACCTACATAAAGCTATCAGAGGTAGCTTCGGGTATCTGGAGAAATGTAATCTTTTATTGTGAAGAAAATTACGTCGCTGCAGTTGACCATGGAGATGGTAAAGTACTATAAATGTAAAACATTTGGCATTTTTTACAATTAATGTGGGATTGTACAACTTCAAGGCTCCTTTCGAGCACCGCTGCTGCAAGGGAAGAGCAATAAGAGGAAAACAAAGTAAACATAATTGTACTTACAGATGTTGTGGTGTACAGTCTGATGTCTGTTTCCACAAGAAGAACGTTTTGATCCAGATGTTTTTAGTAGAAAGCCTTGGTCCAGTAGAGTTCTGCCACAGAGACTTCACACTGTAAACACACAAAGCATTTGTTGAATAATCCAGGAATTTATGTGGAGTGTATCGAGGCTTGTGTTGATGACGTTAAACCTCATGCGCCGGTCGTACCACGTGACTGATTCAGGACATTTGGCGCATGATTTGAGATAATAAAGCAACGAAACGCAATAGTCTCCTATAACCTCACATTGTGTCGACTTAGGCATTTATTGAGCGTTTGTTTGCCATCTGTTCCAGCTTCTTTTTTTGTGATTGAACCAGCTAGAAAGGAGATTTTCCCTGCCTGGGAACCTTTTGATCTGACCTCTCTCCTAAGTATGCACATAGTAGGGCTGTCCCCGACTAAGGATTTGGATAGTCTACTATGATTGGACGAAATTAGCCGATAGTCGACTATAAAAAAAAAATAAAAAAAGTATAATATATATATATATATATATATATATATATATATATATATATATATATATATATATATATATATATATATATATATATTTATTTATTTTATTTTATATAAAAAAATGATCATTCCATTTGGGCTGTGGGGGTGCTTAATGTCTGAAGGAGTCGACTTAAGGCTTCTTGTCCTCTGCAAAAGCATGCAATTGGTCCACTGATGGATACATCTTGATATTTGTCTAGTCTAGTGTGTTCATTAGATGGGTGAAATCCTCTTTCTGTGCCTCTGTGCCTGTTTTCTTAGGCAGTTAGCCTCTGGTATGCGTGCCATTAGCGTTAGCCACGCTTCCAGGACTCTTTTCTTTAGGAAAGAATGATAAATAAATAAACATTTAAAAAAAAAATTATTCAACTAAGAGGTTGGCAGTCGACTACGGCTCCTTTCGACCAATTAGTTGACTATTCGACTAATAGGGGTCAGCCCTAGCACATAGTAATAACGACCTGAGCTGACCTCTCTCCTAAGTATTCACATAGTCCCCATTGGAGTCCCGATATGCCGTTTCCAGCCAAAATACAGCTCTGTGACATTGAGTAGGATATTAAAATGGAATAAAAGCAAAACCGAGTTTACCACATATATATACGTGGTTGGCCTTCAAAGGATGGCGCCCAATCACGTATATATATGACGCAGTGCGCGTGCAGTAGCCGTTTGCTGCCAGCGTTGTCATAACAGTAACACTAACGCCGTCACATCAGTTACCGCTCATTGATTCGAGCATTTCTAAACATGGCGAAACGCAAATACGACACAGACTACATTAAATATGGGTTTTCTTACATCGAAGACAAAAGAGAGGGACCAAAACCTCAGTATGCTGTGTGCAGTGAAGTGCTAGCACATGAAAGCATGAAGCCATCAAAAATGAAACGCCATTTAGAAACAAAACACTCCACTTATAATTCTTCATAATACAATGCTGTTCAGTATCCCCTGATCCGGTAATCTCTGCTACAGTTCAATTCAGATTCTTGAAACTTGATTAGCATCACCAGTTTAAACTTGTTTAAAAGGCATATATGCCTGTAATTCAAGATAAGGATGCCTTTTTATTTCATACAGTTCAATTTAGATTCTTGAATCATGATGAGCATCACCAGTTTAAACATATGCCTGTAATTCAAGATACATCTGCCTTCTGTAGTTCTCTGTAGCTCACTTGGTAAAGCATGGCACTAACAAGGCTGAGGTTGTGGGTTCGATCCCATGGGACTACATATACTGAAAATCTATGCACTTGTGTACTGTACGTTGCTATGGATAAAAGTGTCTGCTAAGAAGCTTTTTATTTTTTCATTGGGTTTGTAGCCCTAGTTGGTTGCACTTATTTATTTTTGTTTCATGTTTTTAACAGTGCATGAAGGATTGTGTATTACTGCACAAATTACACTATTATATATATTCTGTTTGGCAAAAACTAAATTAAATTCCATAAACAATCGTAACAAAAATATTAAATATTACCCATATTCACTTCTATAACAAATGTGAAAATAAAACACATTATGATCAGACAGTATCATTCTTAACACATTGTCCGCCATGCATTGTACCCATCCGGCGAAAAAATTAAATATTGATCCCAAAAACGAGTTAACTCGTTTCTGGCGCACAACGCATGGCGGGCAATAACGAGTATACTCGTTTTTGGCGCACAATGTGTTAACATTCAAATAAGGCTTCAGTAAGATTAGAACAACATGTAACTCTTGTCTTATAATAACAATCACACTAGCCAGACTCAATTTATATAGCTGGACTGATGTGGATCAGATATAAGGCTATTAGGCCTACAGCCTTTCATTAAACAGTAAATCATATTCAAGAGTTTATTCATCACATACATACCAGGGCATACAGTGAAATGCGGTTGGCCATGCCCGCTACAATTGTGCAATAAAATAGTAATAATAATAAAACGATAACTAAAAAGTTTCAAAAGAAACAGACACAAACATCTCCATACCTGTGTTACAGACATCAGATGCACAATCATTGGGTTTGGCGTCCAGTTGCTTGGTTTCACCTGATAAGCAGAACAGAACAGAACTTTACAATACACTCACGCAACCAACTAGCTACTGTAGTGAGTGTGGAACACTTGAGCTGATAGGATGAGAGCGAGACATTAGCTTGATTGATTGAAAACTTTATTAACAGATTGCAGAATGGGTACAGTACAGCTCAATACAAACAACTGCTAAAGGATGAAGACCAGAAAAATACTTTCGTCTTGTTTACATAATGGTCCTCCATTTTCAATTCATCAAGACATTTAGAGGCAAGAGAGAACATCATAAACATTTGAATCAGAAGGGGAAGAAAATGTACATTAGAGGGGGTTGGGTGGGGGAGTGTTTTTTTTTGTTTTTTGACATTTATCAGGGCCAGTTTCTAATTGCAGACACCCATAGGTTTTGATTGATTGAAAAGTTTATTAACAGATTGCAGAATGGGTACAGTACAGTACAGCTCAATACATACAATTGTTAAGGGGATGCAGACCAGAGAAAGACTTTCGTCTTGTTTACATCAGGGTCCCCCATTTTCAATTCATCATAACATATATGACACACACGACATACAGATAGACAGTACTGCTACATCTATACATTTATGACATACCAGATTTGCAAATACAGTACTGTTTGTGATACAAAAAGTGTCCAGAAAAAGAGTGTATATACATAACATTTGACGTAGAAACTGTACATTGGAGGAGGTTGGGTAGGTGGGGTGGGGTTGGGTGGGTGGGGGCTGTACATTGGAGGTGGGGGGGGGGGGGGGTTGGGTAGGGGGGGTGGGGGACACTGTACACTGTACATTGGAATACTGACCAAGCCATACTTGGTCATTTACTGTACAACTGGGTTAGGACATTTGTAGGGGTGCTCTTTGAGCGCGGTTTTGAAGGAGGGTAGGGATTCGCATAATTTTACTGGGTAGGGTGTTTCACATGATTGTGGCATAGTTGCGAAACGTGTTTAGTCCCTTGTTTGAGCCGAATCTGGGTTGGACGTGATTTGTGGAACTCCCCCTGTTGTTGTGGTCATGAACTTCACCGACCTTGTTACTCAGCTGATAGAGTTGTACCCTTCCTGCTGTCTTGTTGTACAAAACTTGTAAGTCGCTTTGGATAATTATTAATAATTTTTATGATTTTTTTTTTTGTATTATTATTATTTATTTTTTTTACACATTTGTTTCACATGTATGTGTAAGATTATATCTGTTTGTTGGTTTCCTTAAACATATATACGTGAATGAACAAGAAATAAGTATTACATTTGTTTAAAGAAATAAAAAAAAATCCTTTTCGAGTAATACACGATCACTCGAGTATAGCATGCGATCAATCGATCTGGATTATGTACATGGGTATCTTTGTGGTGTAGTGTATCTATTCTTGTAGACCAGGCCGATTGCAAGTTGCTGTACTCTGTCGTCTACTCTAAGCCATCCTAGATTGTCAAAATGGGCAGGGGTATGGTGGGGTTTTAGGAGTAAGGCCAAGCAGTAGCCTGACCAGTTTGTTTTGTGATGTTTGGAGCCTTGTTTTTAGGGCCTTTGAGGTGCTTTGGTACCATGAGGTGCAAGCATAGTCGTAGAAACCTTGCTCCTGTTAGTCTTCAAGGTATTCTTATTTACCAGAGAGGAGATCCTGTACAAAGATCGTGTTCGTTGATTGCCATTTTGTCACTCACAGGAAAGATTTGCCTCTAGGATGGAACCCAGGTAGGTAATTTCATCTTTCCTTGTGACAATATTGTCACCCGCTGTAACAGATAAGACATTGGCCTTGCTGAGTTTGCAATTTGATCCAAAGAGAATGGATTCTGTTGTGAAGGATCAGATTAAACCGAATATATATATTTATTTATGGATATATATTTAATAGTATTTGTATATCGTTTGATATCCCTTGTATATTCCTTGTACATATACACTGAATATCCCTTTGGTCTACTAACAGCCCATAATAGTTTCATTCTCTCATTGGACAAGAACAGGGGAGGAAATTAGGCCACTTTACTCGCCAATTGCGAGTATTTTTTACGTTTGGCGAGTAATTCATGAAGAGCACTCGCCAGTCTGGCGAGTACTAGTAATTACAAAACAAAACAAAAAAATCATTCTGCAATCTGCTGATTCGCTCACTGACACAAACCAAACTCTGACTCCCCCCTTGATTCCTCCCATTTGCGCCACATAATAATCAGACCATAACCAATGAACATAATCGTTGTACAGATGCGCTCTAAGCTCCTCCAATGAACACTCGTTTTCTAGAAGATGACGCCCATCTAGGGGAAGTGGACATACCACTGCGCGCAGACCTACTAACTCCTGCCACCGGCAGCCGGCTTGACAACGTAGACAAACTTACAAAAACACATGAGTGGATGAAAATAATTGCATGTAGAGTCGTCGCTTTCGGATATCGGTGCGGTCTGACATGGGGGCGAACAACAGCACGCGACGCGTCTCCTTCGAGTCGGATGAGAATGACAAGTCAACCCGCATTTCATTGTATACCTGTATGCCGTGACAATTAAAACTCTTGACTTGACTTGACTTGACTAGCTACCTAGCATGTAACAAGCTACCATAACGCGCATTCAACATAGTGGACGACTATACTGAGCGGCTTTGCTTAAATGCAGCCGAGTGACATTTTATTATTACCGGGTTTCCCAGCATATCACCACTCGCCCATATGCCCTTCACAACGGTGATGTTGTCATATTTGGCATTCAGAACACACCTGCTGAACCCCTAGCGTTGTCGATTCGGTTCCAATGTATTGTCATCTTACAGCACAAGTACAGTACAACCAGAATACATTTGGCATACAACCAGAGTGCAAATGTAACAAGTCAAGTTCAAGTTGTTTTATTTAGCTATTACATTACAGTGAAATGCTTGGTTCTTTCACTGCCCAACCCAGTATTGATTGATTGATTGAAAACTTTATTAACAGATTGCAGAATGGGTACAATACAGTACAGCTCAATACACACAATTGTTAAGGGGATGCAGACCAGATAAGGACTTTAGTCTTGTTTACATCAGGGTCCCCCATTTCAGTCCTGTTTGCTTAATGCCTTGTCCACTTCCTCCACACTCCAATATGTTATGATGAATTAAAAATGGGGGACCCTGATGTAAACAAGACGAAAGTCTTTCTCTGGTCTGCATCCCCTTAACAATTGTATGTATTGAACTGTACTGTACCCATTCTGCAATCTGTTAATAAACGTTTCAATCAATCAATCCCTTCAACCCTGCTCCTGTCAAACCTGCTCTTTCCATTCCCTCCATCATGTCCCCCCTTTCTGATGAATATTTCCTGCACTTAAGAGTCAGACACACATTCCTAGTAGTTGAGCTGTGATGAATGAAAACTTTATTTAACAGATTGCAGAATGGGTACAGTACAGTACGGCTCAATACATGCAATTGTTAAGGGGATGCAGACCAGAGAAAGACTTTCGTCTTGTTTACATCAGGGTCCCCCATTTTCAATTCATTTTCAATTCATCATTCAGTATAACCTAGACCAGCCCAACCCAGCATCTTTCACTGCCCAGTTCAGCCCAACCCAGTCCAGAATAGTTCCCTCTTTCATGTTAATATGTGATTTAATGATGTAATATTTTGAAGAGTAGAGACAGTGTGATTAATTTACTATGATTGAAAATCAATTTAGACGAAGACGTACAAAGAAGTAATTATCACAATTAGCGATTTTTTTTGTCTGGTAAAAAATCTATTTGGCTGGTAAAAAAAATCAGATACCCGCCAGTTGGCTGGTAAGCCAAAAAGTTAGTTTCCTCCCCTGGACAAGAACTTGGCGCCAGCAGCCAAGCCCCTTGGTTCAAGTTCAATCGTGCCGACGAACATGTCGTTACTAGCCCCGGTTCCGCGTAGGAATACGTCTGCCGAAATACGAATGGTACTATTTGTTCACAGCGCATATATATATGGCGCAAGTAAAGTAGAACTTCCCCTAGCCCTTAGCCCTTAGTTCTTTACCCTCCAACCTAGTGGCAAGACGTTAAGCCTCACCCACGATACACGTGTGGTGCAGTATGGTCAACTTGGCCTCAGAATGGCATTGAGACATCGTGTGGATTAATAGTTGAATTGTCATAGTTTGGCACTATACCGTCGAGTGGGACGTATTTCTATTAAGTTAATAATAGTCTATTATGTATGGTGCATCGTTCGGTTAGAGTTATAAAGTGAGCAGTACCCCCATCGTTTTCCTCGCGTTATCTAGAGTCTTAACCAGGCTGGGCAGACCACGTGTGGTGCTTTCATCCGAGGAGTTCTGGGCAAGGACGAGTGGACCTGCACATTGGATTACCTTACCCGGACGACGGCAAGCCCTACACGGCTTGGATTATCTACTTGCTTTGGGTGCTTTGATTATGCCATGGATAACAGCCAACACTGGTAAGTGTTGGAACTACCCCCGGGAGGAGTCCAGGTGAGACGGCGCTCTAACCCGAGTGAGGTCGCCTCACGTCTCTTCGTTGTGGACCGGCAGCTACCGTCTACAAGAGGGCCCAACTGTATTCATCTGTGGACCAAGGTTCTGTGGGCACCGTGTTCAGCACTCTGAATTCTCCCAAGAAATCGTTGGCCAGATGGGATATCGCCAGCGGCTCTCCTAACCCCCCCCCCCCCCCCCCCCCTACTGACTTACAACCAGCGGGACCCCCTTTAGTGTATCCAGCTATAATCATTAAGTACCATCGCTATAGTTCCCTAAAGAACCAGGTTGTATACTTGCTTCCTGCGTAACCAGAGATTGGACATTCAATGTTGATTTGCCTACGAATACTCATTTGCCTTACAAGTGCATTCAAATCATAAATGTCATTACGTGAACGTTGTATATACCCTTTGCTATATATTAAAGATTCGACGGATACATTTGTGTGGACTTGGTTTCATCAGGTGGGAAAGTGTTCATCATATCTATATCATGTACTGTGTGGCCAGTAGTTAAAGTACATAAAGCGGTAGTGGTTTAATGATACCATACTTATCAATACAGTCAGGGAATTGTACCCCTCAGTTACAATTGGTCCTTCGAGCCGGAGGGTAACTAGTGTAATATTAATATAGTGTTATTAATATTGAAATGGCCTATGATGAACACTCCACGAAACGGTCCTCCTAACGTAGAACGCCCGCGGCGCAGACGACAGCCACCTCCGTACTTAGAGGATTACGCTGTCAGTCAACTACCTAGCCTTCTACAAACGGTAAACGCGGTAAAAGTAGAAAGTAAAATTATGTCTGACCTTAACGACCAGGTTACCCCGACCACAGAGGCCCTAGTGGGTTCTAATGTAACTGACCAAGCTCACGGTGGGGACCAGGAGGGAGCTGACATGCCTTTACCCCCCGCCAATACCGAAGAAGTAGTCCCCGACCAGCCCCGGGAGGAAGACAACCATACAGAGAGAGAACTCTGCACGGAAGAAGAGGAGGAGAGCGCAGAGGAAATAGAGCTCCAGGACTCCCCAACGAGTACCGCCAGGAGCGGCTCACCTCTACAACCGTCTTCCCCCAGCGAAGCGGAGAGGATGCTGTCACAGGCGTTCCTCGTCAGCCTGACAGCCTCTACCGAACGCGATCGACTCCAGGGTGAACGCGATCGACTTCAGGGTGAACGCGATCGACTCCAGACACAGCAACGGAAGAGCGCATACGCCTGGAGATGAGACGCCTTCAGATGGAAGAGAATATGGCAAGAGACCGAGCAGACACCCAGCGTGCCGCTGCCGGTGCCCAAAGAGAAGCAGAGCGCGACCTCGCTCTCATCCAGCGCGAAACCGAGCGCGACAGACTACAAGCCGAGCGCGACAAGCTACAAGCGCAACTAATGGAGCAGCTGATCCTCAAGGCAACACCCTCTCCCTCCGCCAGGGGTTCAAGGAACTCGTCGAGACAACAGTCAAGGGCAGCGTCTCCTAACCGAGCAAGCGACCCTGAACTTGACCAACAGACCAAGCCTATACCCCCCGCAGACCCCCTTCCCCGACCGGTCCAAGCGAGACCCAGCTACAAGGAAGGAGCAGCATACACTGCGGAGAAGCTAAATAAACGACTACAGGATCTAGAGGACCTGATAGAAGAAGAAGAGGGAGAGGAGGAGAACCAAGCCCGACGACAGCACAGTACTCCACCGGACCAGGAGGTCCAGTACAGCCCAGGCTATACCCCCGCGGCGCTGCGCTACAGACCCCCGACTCTATTCACGGGTGAGCACGACGCACGACCAGCCCCGAGGAATAGCACCTGGACCAGCGGGCCATGGTACCCTGCCGGTACCAGCCCACAGAGAGGCGCAAGAGGAGACTCGCCTAGGAGGCCTCTCCCCCAACGCTCGCCGATGTATCAGCCATCCACGGCGTCATACATTGCCACACCGACCATCCCAGACTTCACCCATGAGAATCGGGCACAGTACACGGAGCTCCGAATGTGCTTAGAGACAATGATGGTGGATGTCGTTGATGAACGTCACAAGTATGCAATATTACTGAAGCACCTGAAAGTACCCCGAGCGCACAATATAGCGCTAGCCTATGCCACCTCTACGACCCCATACACCGCGGCTCTAGCAGCGCTGGACCAGAGATATGGACGTATATGGGATTACGTAATCCAAGAGATAAGGCATATTGACCGCCTACCCCCAGCAACAGACAATCGCTCATTAGACGACCTGTCTATAAAAGTGCAGTCCCTGGTAGGGATGCTGGGAGCGCAACGAGAAAAGGGTATGCACGAGCTATACGCCAACTCTAACGTCGAGAGGATTTTAGAGAAGCTGCCACCCGCCAGACAAGAGCGCTTTAGGCGGCAGAGAGACCACCGTGATCCTAACGGTCCCGAACCATCCCTCCTCGATCTAGCCGACTTCCTGGCGAGAGAAGTCAGCAGCTTACGACTGGATACGTTCGTGCGGAGCACACCAAGCTCCAGAGAGGGACCCAGGAGAATAAACGATGGAAGAAGATCGGTGACTGTCATGCACCAATCAGAATCAGTACCGAGCAGTAAGAACCACAGTACCCCCTCGAGAAAAGAGAAGTGGAAGATGGTGTGCCCGTACTGCGAGAAGGAACACTGGCTGTCACAATGTGACCTGTTCACAAAGATGAATGCAGAAGAAGTGAGTCAATGGATAAAGTCCAACAGGCGCTGTTACCGATGTGCGCGCAGTCACATGGCAGCCGAGTGCCGCCTAAAGAAGAGGTGCAGTCGGTGTGACGGAGCCCACCTAGATGTCCTACACGACAGTAACAGAAGAAAGCCTGCACCTGCACCATCGAGCAGCACCAAGGCAAGTGTCATGTACATTGACCCCGCCAGCAGCAGCGGCGCCCAAGTGCTCTTAAAGGTAGTCCGTGTAACATTGAGCTACCAAGATAAAGTCATGGACACTTACGCCGTCCTTGATGACGGGTCAGAGAAGACCCTTCTGCTCGCGTCCGCTGCGGCCCAGCTGGGACTGCGGGGGAGCGAGAACCAAATGACGATTCGGACAATAAGAAGAGATTTAAAGACGATAAAAGGCGAGAATGTCTCCTTCACTATCGCAGCAAGCGGGCAGCCAGAGCGACGGTATAGGATTACAAATGCTTTCACCAGCCAAGAAATAGGACTATCACAGTACACCTACCCCATCGCCAAACTGATGGATAAATATGTGCACCTGCGTCAACTACCTATCCCGCTCATAGACGGCGCCACCCCGACCCTGCTGATAGGCTCCGACCATGCAGACCTCATAGTCCCGATAGACCGGGTCCATACAGGACCCAGAGGCTGTCCTGCAGCAGTCGAGACCCGCCTAGGATGGACACTACAAGGCCCCCTCGCTAAATCTCTCAACCGAACAGCAGCCACTAGCTGCCTCCACTCCAGAGTGACAGAAGAAGACACCACTCTCCTGCAGCATGTCGAGAGGCTATGGACACTAGAGACAATGCCCTTTAAGAACGAAAAGAAAGACATTCGTTCTAAAGAAGACATTTACGCCATAAACCTCCTCGAGCAAGGGACAAAGAGAGTCACAGTCGGCGGAGTGATGAGATACGCAACTCCACTCCTGAGGCGAGAGGGAATGCCCACCTTTCACGCCACGAAAGAAGCTACGGAGCGGTATCTATTGAACACAGAGCGGCGCCTAGCCAAAGACCCCGCTCAAGAGAGTGTGTACCGCGCTGAGATTGAGAAGCTAATCACAGCGAGACACGTAATGAAGATTGACATTAAAGAGGCCGATCAGACGACCGAATCATGGTACGTGCCGCACCACAAGGTCCACCGCAACGGCAAGGATCGCATTGTGTTTAACTGCAGCTACCAGATCGGATCCCAGAATCTGAATAAAGAGCTCTTGCCCGGCCCCACACTCGGCCCCTCTCTACTAGGCGTGCTACTACGCTTCCGCCAGGACAAGGTGGCTATCAGCGGGGATATCAAAGGGATGTTCCTGCAGGTGAGACTAGTGGAGGAGGATAAGCCCCTACTGCGGTTCCTATGGAGAGAGAGGATCGGAGATGAGCACCCAGCCATCTACCAATGGGAAGTCCTCCCCTTCGGAACCACATGCAGCCCGTGCTGTGCTACATTTGCACTGCAGAAACACGTCGCAGAGGACCCAGCAGCAGATGAAGAGGTCCGACACAGTGTGAAGAACAGTTTCTACGTGGACAACTGTTTACAAAGCGTTTCGACCCAAGAAGAAGCCGAGGCTCTCCTACTCAAGCTACGCGCCTCCCTGATCAAAGGCGGCTTTGATCTCAGGCAGTGGGCCAGCAGCGACCCGCACGTATTGCGCAGCCTCTCCCCCGCGGACAAGGCTGCCAGCAGCGAGACCTGGATGGCGACAATCCCAGGAGAAGCCCAAGAAATGACACTAGGACTAGTCTGGCGCTTCAAAACAGACTCGCTCCACTATAGACACAAACCCCTGACCACGGAGCAGGGAAGGTCGACGGCGATACCGACCACCAGACGGAGTGTATACAGAACACTCGCCAGACAATATGACCCGTTGGGATGTATTCTACCTTACACCACCAGGGCAAAGATGATTGTACGAGCACTATGGGACAAGGACCAGGGCTGGGACGACCCAATACCCGCACCCCTTGCCTCCACATGGAGAGAGTGGGAGACGGAGCTCCGCTCACTCCCAGGCGTCAATATACGCCGCAGCTACTTCCCACCCACAGTGAGGCCAGAGACATGCAAGATGGATCTACACGTCTTCAGTGACGCCTCCGAAGTAGCCTATGGATCGGTGGCCTACTTGCGTGCCCAAGAGAAGGGAGGAGAGATACACACCGCTTTCATCCTGGCTCGCTCAAGAATAGCCCCACGAAAGCAACAATCTATCCCGCGTCTAGAGCTCTGCGCAGCCCTAGCAGGAGCGCATCTAGCCACGTTAATCCAACGTGAACTCACCATTCCGGTGCACAGAACAATCTTGTGGTCAGATTCCACGACAGTACTCACATGGATCAAGTCTGATTCATGCAGATACAAGGTCTTCGTGGGAGTCAGAGTCACCGAGATTCAAGAGTTAACAGAAGCAGCGAGCTGGCGGTATGTGGACACCAAACACAACCCAGCTGACGTCATCACCCGGGGAATGTCCCTAGATGACCTCACCCGTCACAACATCTACAGTGACGGACCAGAGTTCCTCAAGCTCCCGGAAGGAGAGTGGCCTACGCCCACCCCACGGGAGGCGAGTAAAGAGGAGGCTGAGAACAAGAAACCTATGTTCTGTGGACTGAGCACAGTCGCCTCCACAGACCCCAACATAGATGACTGCCTCACCCTACAGAGTGCGCAACTAAAGACATTTCTGTGGCACCACCCAGAGATTCAGCCCACTGCCGACATTTCAGCAGCTGACTACGAAGAAGCAGAACTTCTTCTACTACAACGAGCCCAGAGAGACTCGTTCCCCGATGAGCTAGACTGTCTACAGGGAGAAAAGCCTGTCCCATCAGACAGCAGACTGCTCCACCTGGCACCCGAGAGTGACGCCCATAATCTCATCAGAGTGGGTGGTCGTCTGCGGAGAGCCCCCGATCTACCGGATGATGTTAAGTACCCGATAGTCTTGAACAGCCGACACAAGGTCACAGAGCTGATCATAAAGAAATACGACGAGGATGTACACCACGCAGGAGCAGAGAAAGTCTTCGCGGAGATCAGACGTCGCTATTGGATACTTCAAGGGAGAGAAGCAGTGCGACGCTTCCAGCGAACCTGTCTAGACTGCCGAAAGTGGCGCGCGCAGCCCAGCATACCCCGGATGGCTGACCTACCTCCCTGTCGCCTCCGACTCGGCGACAAGCCATTCCACTCCACAGGCATGGACTGTTTTGGCCCGTTGTATATAAAGAAAGGAAGAGGAACCGAGAAGCGGTGGGGTATTGTATTCAAATGCATGACCACCAGAGCGATACATATCGAACTCCTTCCAACCATGAGCACAGACTCATGCCTTATGGCCTTCCGAAGATTCACATCACGGAAAGGAAAACCGTCTACATTGTTGTCTGATCACGGGACAAACTTCAAAGGCGGAGAAAGAGAGCTGAGAGAGAGCTTCCAAGCTATGGGCCCAGAACTTAAGACCCACCTCGCTCCATCCCAGATTGACTTCCAGTTTAATCCCCCGAACGCACCCCACTTCGGTGGAACCTGGGAACGAGAAGTACGTTCTATAAAGACAGCCCTGTACGCCGTGCTTGGGGCCCAGACTGTAGCGGAAGAAGTCCTAATGACAGTCCTCACGGAGATCGAGGGAGTATTGAACTCCAAGCCCCTCGGCTACGTCTCCAGTGATATAGCAGATGTCGACCCAGTCACCCCCAACACACTCTTGATGTACTCGCCGATACCGATACCAGCGTTTTAGGCAGTATCGGCGGCATTTCCGATACCAGTATCGGTATCGGAACAACTCTAGTTACTAGCCCCGGTTCCGCGTAGGAATACGTCTGCCGAAATACGAATGGTACTATTTGTTCACAGCGCATATATATATATGGCGCAAGTAAAGTAGAACTTCCCCTAGCCCTTAGCCCTTAGTTCTTTACCCTCCAACCTAGTGGCAAGACGTTAAGCCTCACCCACGATACACGTGTGGTGCAGTATGGTCAACTTGGCCTCAGAATGGCATTGAGACATCGTGTGGATTAATAGTTGAATTGTCATAGTTTGGCACTATACCGTCGAGTGGGACGTATTTCTATTAAGTTAATAATAGTCTATTATGTATGGTGCATCGTTCGGTTAGAGTTATAAAGTGAGCAGTACCCCCATCGTTTTCCTCGCGTTATCTAGAGTCTTAACCAGGCTGGGCAGACCACGTGTGGTGCTTTCATCCGAGGAGTTCTGGGCAAGGACGAGTGGACCTGCACATTGGATTACCTTACCCGGACGACGGCGAGCCCTACACGGCTTGGATTATCTACTTGCTTTGGGTGCTTTGATTATGCCATGGATAACAGCCAACACTGGTAAGTGTTGGAACTACCCCCGGGAGGAGTCCAGGTGAGACGGCGCTCTAACCCGAGTGAGGTCGCCTCACGTCTCTTCGTTGTGGACCGGCAGCTACCGTCTACAAGAGGGCCCAACTGTATTCATCTGTGGACCAAGGTTCTGTGGGCACCGTGTTCAGCACTCTGAATTCTCCCAAGAAATCGTTGGCCAGATGGGATATCGCCAGCGGCTCTCCTAACCCCCCCCCCCCTACTGACTTACAACCAGCGGGACCCCCTTTAGTGTATCCAGCTATAATCATTAAGTACCATCGCTATAGTTCCCTAAAGAACCAGGTTGTATACTTGCTTCCTGCGTAACCAGAGATTGGACATTCAATGTTGATTTGCCTACGAATACTCATTTGCCTTACAAGTGCATTCAAATCATAAATGTCATTACGTGAACGTTGTATATACCCTTTGCTATATATTAAAGATTCGACGGATACATTTGTGTGGACTTGGTTTCATCAGGTGGGAAAGTGTTCATCATATCTATATCATGTACTGTGTGGCCAGTAGTTAAAGTACATAAAGCGGTAGTGGTTTAATGATACCATACTTATCAATACAGTCAGGGAATTGTACCCCTCAGTTACAGATTCCGTTTTACCCAGGTGCAATGAAAGTTTGTTATCAGCGACCATGTACATGTCAAAATACTTCCCAGGTCAGTGAATAACATGAACACAACACCAGAGGGAGCTCCACAAATCATGTTAAACCCAGATTCGGCTGAAACAAGGGAGTAAACACGTTTCGCAACTATGCAACAACAATGTGGAACACCCTACCCACAGCTGTAAAGGAATGTGAATCACTACCCACCTTCAAAACCTCAACCCCCTCCAATGTACAGTTTCTTCCCCCTCAAATGTATATACTCTCTTTCTTAGACTCTTTTTGTATCACAAACAGTACTGTATTTGTAGATCTGGTATGTCATAAATGTCTAGATGTAGCAGTACTGTCTATCTGTATGTCATAATTATGTTATGATGAATTGAAAATGGGGGACCCTGATGTAAACAAGACGAAAGTCTCTCTCTGGTATGCATCCCCTTAACAATTGTGTGTATTGAGCTGTACTGTATTGTACCCATTCTGCAATCTGTTAATAAAATGTTCAATCAATCAAAGCCAGCTGCAGATTCTGCCGAGTTCAAAGCTGAGGGCTTTTACTAGCAAGCTAGTAAGACAATAGCTAGTAGCAAGCTAGCTAGTAATAGCCAATAGCTAGTATCAAGCTAGCTAGTAATAGACAACAGCTAGTAGCAAGCTAGCTAGTAATAGCCAATAGCTAGTAGCAAGCTAGCTAGTAATAGACAACAGCTCGTTCGCCAGCTAAACAGGAGCTAGCCAACAAGGATGTCTCGTTAGCATTAGCCTACTTTCTCCGAGACTAAACTAATACAAAGTGGTTAGTGATCTTGGATCCGAACAGAATGTACACAGGGTCAGTGGAATATGTTACGGAACATGTAGCAACAACAACAAGTAGATAACGTTTAAAACACGAATTACAACATTTATACGCGTTTATCAGGCGGATATTAACACGAAGCTCACCTCGTAGGCATCCGAAAATACTGTGCCCGAGGACGAGCTGCGGAGTAGCGTAGCGTGATTCTTTTTCGTAGCCGCAGTTTGCGGAACGCTCTCTGATTGGCCACTGACGTTTCTGGTCATGTGATATGTGCGCCCAATCGCGTGACGCCTGTGTCTTTGCCAATTTCCGCCTCGAACAGCATGCAAACTACCTTTGATTGATTGATTGATTGATTGATTGATTGATTGATTGATTGATTGATTGATTGATTGATTGATTGATTGAAAAGTTTATTAACAGATTGCAGAATGGGTACAGTACAGTACAGTACAGCTCAATACATACAATTGTTAAGAGGATGCAGACCTGAGAAAGACTTTCGTCTTGTTTCCATCAGGGGTCCCCCATTTTCAATTCATCATATGACACACACGACATACAGATAGACAGTACCTAACCTAACGCCTAGTTTATCACTGGTTTGATTGATTGATTGATTGATTGATTGATTGAAAATTGTATTCAGATTGCAGAATGGGTACAGTACAGTAGGCCTACAGCTCAGTATACAATTGTTAAGGGGATGCAGACCAGAGAAATTAAGACTTTCGTCTTGTTTAAATCAGGGTCCCCCATTTTCAATTCATCATAACATATATGACATACATGACATACAGATATACAGTACTGCTACATCTATACATTTATGACATACCAGATTTGCAAATACAGTACTGTTTGTGATACGAAAAGAGTCCAGAAAAGAGAGTATATACATTTGACATAGAAACTGTACATTGGAGGAGGTTGGGGGGGGGTGGGTGGGTAGGAGGAGTGGGTGGGGGACTGAACAAGCAAAACTGTACATTGGAATATTGACAAGACCATACTTGGTCATTTACTGTACATTGGGGGGGGGGGGGGGGGGGGTTGTGTTAGGACATTTACAGGGGCCAGTTTAGAATTGCAGTCTCCCGTAGGTGTTTTTTGAGAGTGTTTTTGAAAGTGGGTAGTGATTCACATTCCTTTACAGCTTTGGGTAGGGCGTTCCACATTGATGTGGCATAATTGCTAAACGTGTTTAGTCCCTTGTTTGAGCCGAATCTGGGTTTAACATGATTTGTGGAGCTCCCTCTGGTGTTGTGATCGTGGTATTCACTGACCTTTGGGAAGTATTTTGACATGTACATGGGTACCTTGGTCGTGTAGTGTATCTTGTAGACCAGGCCCATTGCAAGTTGCTGTACTCTGTCGTCTACTCTAAGCCATCCTAGGTTGTCAAAGTGGGCAGGGGTGAGGTGGGTTCTAGGAGTAAGGTCAAGCAGTAGTCTGACCAGTTTGTTTTGAGATGTTTGTAATTTTGTTTTTAGCGCCTTTGAGGTGCTTTGGTACCATGAGGTGCATGCATAGTCGTAGTACCCTTGAATGTTAAGCTTAGTCAAGTCAAGAGTTTTATTTGTCCTCCTCACCTACTAATCACTGCACGGGTTGATCCCTTCCTACCTGACCGACCTACTCTACCCCTACACTCCTCCAACTCCGACCTCATCACCATCCCCCGCACCAGGCGTTCCACACAGGGAGACCGAGCTTTCTCTGTAGCTGCCCCCACACTGCACTCACACACACAAACGCACCACAGGTCACTTTAAACACAAGAAAAGGACACTTTAACACATCCTGCGCCAAAAACGTTGTACAACGTGATTCAAGTTCATGCTAATTCTGCCATTCCACGGCGTACGACATTATTGAGATCATATTTAATTTTTTCGCCATGGTATTCAGAATGCCCTCACGGAGCCTGGTCTGATACAATGGGAGCCTGCACAACTCTGCAACGCTTCAATACTGCCGCCTGGTGGATGATCGGCGAGTTGCAACCGGAAATGGATCTCTGGAGATCTCTGTGCATCTGGCAAATGCGTCCGCCACTCACATATTGTTGCGGGACTAGGGTGACCAGGTGTCCCCCTTTTGGTTGTACTGTCCCACCATTTGACCAAATGTCCCGCGTCCCTCATATTGAGAGGATGTCCCTCTTTTCGAAGCCAAAAAAAACATGCGTCTAAAAGCCCCTCCCTACAGACAGTAAACGTAGCAACCCGCCTCTTGTCCACACACATTGCTCTGATTGGTTATAGTACTTTAGCGTGCTGCTTGCCTGCTTGTGACGTGACTGAGACTGAGTCGTGACGCTACCTCATATCGCAAATCTGATTGGTCAAAAAAAACACAACAACATTACAAGCGAACTAGTTCAAGATGGAAAGCAGTAAAAAGAAACGGACCTGCTGTTACAACCAAGACTGGCAAACGACACATGACTGGGTGAGGCAGATGGCAGGCAATCCGCAGCAGGCTTTCTGTGTTTTGTGTCATAGTTCGTTTTCAATTGCGCATGGAGGAGAATACAACTTGAAGCGCCACAGTGGACGTGAGTCTCACTTGAAAGTGGCTCACCAAAAAGAAACATCCAGATCTATGGATACGTTTCTTTTTAAACCAAACAATGATAGCCAGACGGACAAGGTCACTGCAGCTGAGATAACAAGTGTCTATCACACAGTACAACACTCCCATTCATACAGGTCAGCCGACTGTGGTAACCTTTAACCTTTGATTTAAATCTATTCGGTGAAGACCATGGCAGTTATTCTAATATAGAAACACAATTTATTTGTATTATTATTTTTGTATTATACTACACTGTTTTCCCTAGTTCTGTGTTAACAGGGAATATCAAACACAAGACATTCCTGTCAAGTGATGACGTTTGAATATTTAAAACAGATGTTAGGTGGTATTTAATTTGTATTTATTTTGATTTAACCTTTAACCTTTGATTTAAATATATTCAGTGAAGACCATGGCAGTTATTCTAATAAAAAAAATTACATTATCTATCTGTCCCACTTTGTTCCACCAAAATCGTACTGTTGTCCCACTTTGTCCCACCAAAATCTTACTGTTGTCCCACTTTTGGACGTTTTGCATCTGGTCACCCTATGCGGGACTGTAGACACACGTCCGTGTGTAGCGATTGCTGCCATAACGCAATAATCTATATGATTTGGGCGTTTATTATAAGAAAAGGATCTAGGAGATCACGTCAAATAAGTGGGATCTTTTTCCTCCAGTCTCATCGGCAAACGGTAAGAGGACGCTGACGTCATTTTCAGCGTGTTTGTTTATTATTATTCATGCAAACTGCTCTGATCAATATATCACCCATACTACATAAAGCATTTACTGACAATCACAGAATTATAAACGACCCCCCCCCCCCCGTTCATCCGCGCATGATCAGTCATAACGTTTAGGATCATGTACAGTTGACATTTTTAATATAGCGTGTATCGCCAACAAACGGCAGTTGATAATCGATATATGCGTTTATGCCTATAACTAGCGTTCTAGGAATTACTGCAGAAAACGATAAAAACATATTTATATTCTAGACGGTATTTTCATATGAATCTATGAATGAAAAAGTAAAACGTTCCTACATCCTGAACGATAGATAATCGATGTTGAATGGGCCATAGTAATGTCAATTTAGCAATACAATTTAAAAAGTTATAGCCCTGCAAAGAAGGTAAACATCTCCATAGGCTTAGACTGGTGGCAGTGATCATACATTGATGGATATAAGCGTGGCAGTTAATGTGTTAAAGGAAGGAAAAGGACAATGGCAATGGTATGACAAGGTTTGGCACATGTTCCCATGAAAGCAGGATATAATTTTTTATTTTTTATAAATCAACTATGTAGATCATCCTCCATGTGTGTGTGGTTTTACAAAGTAAACAATGGGAAATGGGGGTGTAACGGTACACAAAAACCACGGTTCGGTACGGGTTTTGAAGTTCGGTACGGGTTTTCGGTACAGTGGGGGAAAGTTTGGCTTTTCATGTTCCACTCAGGGGTGATGTCGTGTGCAATAACTAATTGTACTTGTAGGGCTGTCAACGAATATTTTATATTGAAATTAATAATCAAGTTCTGAATTCAATTAAAAGTTTGGTACGTACCTCGGTTTTGAAGTCACGGTTCGGTACGGGTTTTCAGTACAGTGGGGGAAAGTTTGGCTTTCCATGTTCCACTCAGGGGTGATGTAGTGTGCAATAAATAATTGTACTTGTAGGGCTGTCAACGAATATTCTATATTGAAATGAATAATCGACTTGTAAAAGAGAAAAATTTATTATATTGGATTGTGAAAAAAACAGATGGGCGGTCAATCATTAGTGGTTAACATACCGTTGTATTTGTTCGGTACGTTACACACTGAAACGGTTTGGTACGGATATGTGTACCTTTACACCCCTAATGGGAAAGCATTAACAAATATGAATACATGGTTTCCAATTCGCTGGTCTATTAGAATGACCTCACAGACTTAAACATTCAAAGCAGAATGGTACTCACACATAGCCATATTGTCATCTGAAGAAAATGGTGGCGGAGGAGGCGCAGGGTTCCTACCTGGCCTAACCTCTAATACTTTTTAAATGTGGGTCTTATAGTGGTTATGACATCACACACTGCCTGGCCTTGTCTGGCCAATCAAAAGTTACATCCAAAACATTGTCTCCCTCCTGGGCCGGTCTTTCCAAATACGGTCATGTCATTTCACACCTGGCGTCCTGCTGACTGTGACATCTGCTGGCTTCTCCCCCCATGAGAGGATGATTCGTCAGTCATTTCTTGTGTACCATTTGAATAATAAAACATTTCTAAGGTGTATCTTTAGTGTAATGAATTATATATATCCAGAATTAAAACAATGTATTCGTTACCTATAGTTCAATACCAGAACTATATATATAAGATAAGATATAAGATAACACAAAACCTGTATTTACCAGACTGAACCTTATTGATACTGAGATTTCCATACTATATATATAAACATTTTAACAGAGATCTTCATAGACAGTTGAAATTCTAATGACATTCAAATATCCCTTTTTAAGTTGACAAGGATATTCTTTGTTATAGAGACACTCAGATGCGACGCTCGCACCCCCGGAATGTGGTACTATTTACACAAAAGAACAGTTGTCCTGGTGGGGGGTTTTACGACGTCCTGTAAAGCAATCTAAAGTCTTATCTGGTTTTCTCATCTATCACCAACTGTCTCCCAAAAGTCCTCATCAGCAGCTGAAACCACACTCTTCTCCAAAAGGTCTTACACGATGTTATTGAATACTACTTGCTTTACACAGACACATTGCTCATTGAAATGAATCATTCCAAGTCAATTTACCATAGTATTTGTGCTGGTCAGTTTAAATCTTAATAGCAAACCACTTCTGCAGTTGTTTTTAAATATCTTAAATGTGGTTTTACTACTACCATAGTGTCTTTATACCTGTATCACTCACTGTACATATTAATACTATATCTATAGACTTACTACCATAGTGTCTTTATACCTGTATCACTGTATATATTAATACTATATCTATAGACTTACTACCATAGTGTCTTTATACCTGTATCACTGTACATATTAATACTATATCTATAGACTTACTACTACCATAGTGTCTTTATACCTGTATCACTGCACAAATTAATACTACAACTCTGTACTCTGGAAAAGCTGGTCCGGAAGACCAGTAACGTGGTTGGGGTGGAGCTGGACTCTCTAGCGATGGTGGCGGAGAGGAGGAGCCTTGCTAAACTCCACACCATCATGGACAACCCCTCCCACCCACTACACACGGACTTGGCTGACAGAAGGAGCATGTTCAGTGTTAGACATAAAGACTCCCTAGATGCAACACTGAACGGCACAGGAAGTCCTTCATTCCGACAGCCATTAGACTCTATAATGCATAACTGTGCCTCACTGCATCACTGAGCACAGGGTGACAGTACAGCCTGGCGAAATCTTCCTGGACACTTTGCACTGTACATTTTACTGTATATTTTTTGGCTGTATAGTTGTATATTTAAGATTTTAGAATGTAAATACATACCAGAATGTATATCCCGGACAGTATTTTATTCTTTATTCTACTTTATTCTTATTTTTAATATTATATTCTCATTCTTATTTTAGTCCTATTGACAATGACTACATAAATGTTTATTGTTGTTCAATGTGAGCGATCTGTAGTGCTGAATTTCCCTCTGGATTTCTATTCTATTCTATACCGACTGTGGCTGCAATTAGAAACTGGCCCCGTAAATGTCAAAATCCTTGTATGTCATAAATGTCTTGATGAATTGAAAATGGAGGACCCTTATGTAAACAAGACGAAAGTCTTTTTCTGGTCTTCATCCTCTTAGCAGTTGTTAGTATTGAGCTGTACTGTATTCTGCAATCTGTTAATAAAGTTTTCAATCAATCAATCAATCAATCAGACTGACAGGTGACCTATAGCAGGGGTTCCCAAACTTTTCAGGCCGGGGCCCAGAAAATAAGGCGTCAGAGAGCCGCGGCCCAATGCACATCGTCTGGCTTTTTTTTTTTTTTTTTTTGCCAGGCGACCGATTTTTTAAGCCAAATATCACTTCAATCCTATTAAGTTAGTTCAAGTTAGTTATTCATTTATATGTGCTATTTATGAGAGGGCTAACTTGTTGCAAAATAATAATGATAATAATAATAGCCTCATTAAAATACTATTGTTGCTTCGGTTGTTTTCAGCGTTTTATGTGCATAATCTGTTATTTAGTTTGAAATGTTCGTTGAAATAAGTAGATTTTTCGTTTTTGTTTATTTATTAAGTTAATATAAAACCATATAGTCACATTTTAGAATACAATAGAATAGAATTTTAGAATACAACTAGAAACACTGTCCTGGCCTGCTTCTAAGTTCAGTGGCCTGACAAAAAAAATAAAAATAAAAAAAATAAAAATAAATTTTTTTTTTTTTTTTTTTTTTAAATCATCTCGCGGCCCACCCGTGGCTGCTCGCGGCCCACCTTTGGGTCGCGACCCCGACTTTGGGAACCACTGACCTATAGAGCTGCTGGTCACAGCTCAAAGAGGATGTAGGCCTCTGCTACCATCTAGTGGTCACATGAGTGAATCTCTGCTTGTCCTTGTACCCGTTGCTCAGTGGGTGAGTTGATTATCAAGTCATATACGCTGGATAAAAAAGGTAATAATTCACAATATCTTTGAAAAATTAGATATTAGATATATAAAAAGTACAGCAGACAATTTGAACAATGAAACATTACACAGTTCGTTTCTCGAATAAGATTATACATGCTTTTCTTTCCACGCGAACGGCATGGACGGTAGCAATTAATATAGGCCAGGACTGTACAACAGTTAATCTTATAAGGCCAAAGAAAAGAGCAAGACAACTGCTACACAGTTGACGTTTGTAAAATAGACGTTTCAAGGCGACACACATTACGCTTTCAAAGACGTGAAAGACAAGTGTCCGAGAACCAGCGGTTGATTTTCTTTACATTTGTGGCATTGCATGGCAAGGTTAAAGGTGCTGTACATTTGGGTGGGCGCGGGGGGGGGGGGGGTGAAGGGGGGGGGGGGGGGGGCAAGCGGACAGCTGACCAAGCGAACACTGACTCGACATAACGTTACCCCGTTTCCAACGTTAATTCGAGTTCATTCATACTACACTAGTACACGTATGATCAATCCAATAATGAACACATATGTATATCTTGTCATTTTAAACAAGTTACCATTCATTCATTCGCCCATTATGCATCACCCGCGGCGAAATTAAATGTTATAGTTGTGTTGAGAGAGCGAGAGAGAGAGAGCGAGAGAGAGAGAGAGCGAGAGAGAGAGCGAGAGAGAGAGAGAGCAAGAGAGAGAGAGAGAGAGAGAGAGAGAGAGAGAGAGAGAGAGAAAGAGAGAGAGAGAGAGAGACCGCATTAACTCACTTTGTTTAGTTGAAACGTGGTCCAGGAGGGCTTGATAAAGTGTATATGTCCACTGTCCCACAGTCCCAGACTGTTGATGTATATCCACTGTCCAGACTGCATCCAGCTAGCCATATAGCTTCTTGTTAGCCAAGTTAGGCACCACAACACAAGTACTGTGATGAGCTGTGTCTTTGCCCATTTCCGCGTCGAACAGCCTGCAAACTACCTGGCGTTCTATCGCCCTGCTCTAAGACAAACTCTAACCTTAATCAACTTTGAAAGAGTGCCTAAGCTTAACCGCCGAAAGAACTTGCCGTCATGCTCTAAGACAAACTCTAACCTTAACCAACTTCGAAGAGTAACTAAGCCTAACCAGTGTAGAAACTGGCGTTGGCCAATCAGAGAGCGTCTCAGAGAAATGCGGCTACGGAAAGTATAGACGCTGCTTGATTAGATGATATAGATCGCTTGAAAACGCGCCCGGCTTCCATCATATTACATCATATTTCAACGCACAGTGCGTTACGCACTGATAGGCGAAATTTATTTGGTTGACCTATTTCATTGGCTGCGAGGAAACAGCGATGAAACCAGTGCACGCCCTGCCGTGCGCGATACGAGTCGCCCGGCCTGAGAGCTATAGTTACTAGTGACTTCCTGTGAATGAAAAACAATTATTTATATTTGATATATTAACATTATATTATGCATTGGAAACACAAACATACTTAAAATGAGTAAATATTATTCATTTTAAACATGTTTATTTTATTTCTAGAAAAAAAGAAAATTCTTCTTCTCCTCTCCTTTTATTGTTAAAATAAAGTGGTCTACAGTACATTAAAATAATAGCTCTCCATTCCAACAGCCATCACTGATGTAGATTCTGGTCAGTAACATGAGTCCAACAGCCATCACTGATGTAGAGTCAGGTCAGTAACATGAGTCTCCCAGTCCCTCCACTGTGCAGTAAACACAAAATACATTTTCTGGTATCCCTTTTCACTTTATCCAATCAGGAGAGAGAACTCCACACTGCAAATGGTCTGACAAAAATATGTGCTTGAAACAAGTGAAATAATCTGCCAGTGCAGTAAGCAAATTTGTCTTGAAAATATTTCTTGAAAGAAGTAAAAATATTGAGGGTTCTCTCTCCTGATTGGATGAAGAGGGAAGGGATACCAGAACATTTATTTTGTGTTTACTGCAGAGTGGAGGGACTGGGAGACCCATGTTACTGACCAGACACTCTATATCAGTGATGACTGTTTACTGCAGAGTGGAGGGACTGGGAGACCCATGTTACTGACCAGACACTCTATATCAGTGATGGCTGTCAGAATGTAGAGCTACTTAACACTTATTTTAACCAAAAAAAAAACACTTACAGCATCTAAAAAAAACTAAAAGAAAAACGTCAAGTACAGTACTTTTCAGGAAACTGTCTCAAGTAGCCTACAGTATGACTGTATGTGATATGTGTAGGCAAACCAGGGCTCAGTCCTATATTGCACATTCAGTATGAAATAGGTATTCCAAGCTATTCAAGCGTTAGGGATAAATATACAATGATGAGGAAAAAAAACGTAAAAGAAGTCAACACTGGTCACCTTTTACCAGACGAGGACACTGTTACCATGGCAACACCAGCTGTTCCAGCCTCATACATGTCAAAAAGCATAAAGAGTCTGTTACTTAGCAGCAGGGCGTCGGTACAGTGTGTGACCGTGAGTCGGTTTGCACTCGGCTCGTTGCGTCGTGCACCGGGCGAGAGTGCTCCATCGGGGAACAGTAACATCACTCAAAAAAGACAGAAAAGACAGGAGGGGAAAGGTCTTTATCGTATGTAGGGGGGCCCTGGAATATTTTATTGGACACAGGGGAGCCTTGGCAGCAGAAAGGTTGAGAACCCCTGCTCTACAGAAACCAGTGTAGTCCTCTACAGAGACCAGTGTGTGTCCTCTACGGAGACCAGTGTGTGTCCTCTAGACCAGTGTGTGTCCTCTACAGAGAGCAGTGTGTGTCCTCTACAGAGACCAGTGTGTGTCCTCCACAGAGACCAGTGTGTGTCCTCTACAGAGACCAGTGTGTGTCCTCTACAGAGACCAGTGTGTGTCCTCTAGACCAGTGTGTCCTCTACAGAAACCAGTGTGTGTCCTCTAGAGAGACCAGTGTGTGCCCTGTGTGTCCTCTAGAGAGACCAGACCAGTGTATGTCCTCTAGAGAGACCAGTGTATGTCCTCAAAGTCCACTGTGTCGCTCATGTTGGTGTCCGTCTCCAGTAAGCTCATGATGACAGCCATGGCCGCCTCGTCGCTGTTCAGGTTGCCTAAGCCAGGCATCCCCATGCAGTCCAACTCCAACTGGGTCGCCAAACCTGAGTGACCAGAACAGTATCGGGTCAAGCGCAGTAGACAAGACTTGAAAACATTACACTTACAATGCTATGAACATAGCAAGGACAGATTGCTGTGGTTGTGTCTGCATTAGATTAGATTAGATTAGATTAGATTAGATTAGATTAGATTAGATTAGATTAGATTAGATTAGATTAGATTAGATTAGATTAGATTAGATTAGATTAGATTGAATTCAAATTGTCATCATACAGCACAAGCACAGTACACAGAAAAGAAGTTTGGCATCCAACCAGAGTCAGTGCACTCAAGTGCCATAGTAATATACAACGTGCAGGGCCCAGGGGTTCACAACTTTTTTTTAATTTTTTTTTTAATCTTTTCCCCCCTCCTTTTTCCTCCGATTTTCTCCCATCCCAATGTTAGTCGTTATGCCAATTCCCAATCCCCTTCCTGGTCGCTGCGCACTTACCCCCCACAGTTGGTCTGGGAGAGTGGAGGCTATCACATGCTAGCCAATCAACCGCTTCTTTTCACCTGGCAGCGCGGACTCTCACTGAGAGCGTGTAACGTGTGGAAGGATCACACTACCGCCCTTAGATCCTATCCGCGCTTAGCAGGCGCCCCGACCGAACTGTAGGAGTCGCTGTTTACAACGACCCGGACCCACCCGCCAGCTTCTCCCACCCTCTAATACTGCCAATTGTATTAGTGTGAACGGCCAGCCAAGCTGGTGACAACCCCGGAGCAATCCAGCGTCTCCGGGGTTGGTGACGAACGCAATCTCCGTTACGCCACCTGACCGCCTTGGGGTTCACAACTTGTAATCCTTATCTGATCGGATCAGATTTGGATTTTGGGTAGTTGAAAACCAAAAAACAGGATTAGGATCACTTTGATATCCGATCAGATCAGGAAATAAAATCCAAGCTTTAATCTGGATAACATTTTCGAAACGGGTAGTTCAAACCGACAACACAGGATTTGGATCAGTTTGATCCCAAAAAACTGGATTATCTTGATCCCACCAGAGGGGTGGATTTCCAGTGGATTACCAGAGCAAAATGTACTATACAATTTATTTAAAATATGTTTCAATATAAATAAGATGGCAAAGTTGGCAATGTTAACTGAAATAATACAGAATTGTTAGCTTTCATGGCAAATCTATTTTATTTAAAAAAAGATTGTCACATTTGTGGTGGCCTATTTAGTTTTCAACCAAATGTTGATGACATAAATGTTTATGCTAATAAAAGTATCACAACAAAGATTGTCAATCACAAATGTAATATGATTATAGAAAAAAGTCTTCAACAAAATAAAAAGTCCATCATCTGTCGTCACCTTCAGCAAACTGAAACCTCACTTAGAATTCAGCTCCTCAAAGCACGCCTGGATGATCAGCTGCCTTTGAATGAATGTTTTGTTGTTGTTACCCTAGTGGGAGTATTTCTTTTTATTACAATTCTATTATGATTTGTATGTCCTTTATGTATTTAACAATATAATTAGACATTATAGTCTCTGCAAGTCTCTGCAATGTGGTCTCTTGTCTTCCTTGTATTCTTTTTCATATCCACTAGATGGAGATCGGTAGGATTAAAGCACTGATATTCAGGATCTAGTAATCTTTTTTTTTTTATCTACTTTTTCTCCCCATTTTTCAATTTTTCTCCCATCCCAATTTCGTATTATCCAATTCTTACCTCCCCTGTCTCGAACGTTGCTAGACCATGCCTCCCACTGGTCGGCTGCAATGTGGACAAAGCCTTGCATCACGTGTCCCCTCCGGTACACGAGGAGGCAGCCGTTGCATCTTTTCACCTGCACAGCGCGATCACTCAGTGGCGAGGAGTAACGCGTGGGAGGCTCACGCTGCCCCCGATACTTCCTGATTCTGCTGTACAGGCGCACCAACCGACCTGTAGGAGTCGCTGTCCACAACGTCCGATCCCCACCCACCGGCTTTCCCACCCCCTAATACTGCCAATTGTATTAGTATGAACGACCAGCCAAGCCGGAATCAAAACCGAGAGCTGGGCTCGAACCCAGCATCTCCTGCGTTAGTGGCGAGTGCCTTGCCCACTGCGCCACTTAGCCGCCTATAGATCTAGTAATCTTGAAGTCTGAATCTGGATCAGAGTGATCCTATCCTGGATTGCTTTGAAATACCGGGACAACATCTGGCGGAGTTGTGTGATCCTGGATCACAAAAAATGGGATTTCAAAATCTGATCGGATCAGATAGGGATTCAAAGTTTTGAACTCCTGTGCCCAGGTGATTAAACTGTGTAAAAAATATACAAATGAGTAGTAGAGAGAGGGAACAAGAGGTAAAGAGAGGGAGGAGAGAGAGAGAGGGAACAAGAGGTAAAGAGAGGGAGGAGAGAGAGAGAGGGAACAAGAGGTAAAGAGAGGGAGGAGAGAGAGAGGGAACAAGAGGTAAAGAGAGGGAGGAGAGAGAGGGAACAAGAGGTAAAGAGAGGGAGGAGAGAGAGAGGAGAGGTAAAGAGAGAGAACGAGAGAGAGAGGGAACAAGAGGTAAAGAGAGGGAGGAGAGAGAGAGGGAACAAGAGGTAAAGAGAGGGAGGAGAGAAAGAAGGTATGAGAGGTAAAGAGAGGGAGGAGAGAGAGAGGGAACAAGAGGTAAAGAGAGGGAGGAGAGAAAGAGGGAATGAGAGGTAAAGAGAGGGAGGATAGAGGGAACGAGAGAGAGAGAGGGGGGGAACGAGAGAGAGAGAGACAGAGAGAGAGAGAGAGAGAGAGGGGGGGGGGTGAGAGAGAGAGAGAAAGAGAGGGGGGGGAGGATCACCATACAGTACCTGTGTCTGCAGGGGTCTCACTGCTTGCTGCCCTGGATTCTGACTGAGACCCCGACCTGCTGGGAGCATCTTCTCTGCTCAACACCTTGAAAGACATGAGAGATTGTGTTGTTGTTGTTGTTATTGTTGTGTGTAAGATGAGCACCTACAATAAGGTGTGTGAGAGCAGACAGGACCTACAATAAGGTGAGAGCAGACAGGACCTACAATAAGGTGTGTGAGAGCAGACAGCATTTACAATAAGGTGTGTGAGAGCAGACAGCACCTACAATAAGGTGAGATCAGACAGGACCTACAATAAGGTGAGAGCAGACAGGACCTACAATAAGGTGAGAGCAGACAGGACCTACAATAAGGTGAGATCAGACAGGACCTACAATAAGGTGAGAGCAGACAGGACCTACAATAACGTGTGTGAGAGCAGACAGCACCTACAATAAGGTGAGAGCAGACAGGACCTACAATAAGGTGAGATCAGACAGGACCTACAATAAGGTGAGATCAGACAGGACCTACAATAAGGTGAGAGCAGACAGGACCTACAATAAGGTGTGTGAGAGCAGACAGCACCTACAATAAGGTGAGAGCAGACAGGACCTACAATAAGGTGAGAGCAGACAGGACCTACAATAAGGTGAGAGCAGACAGGACCTACAATAAGGTGTGTGAGAGCAGACAGCACCTACAATAAGGTGTGTGAGAGCAGACAGCACCTACAATAAGGTGAGAGCAGACAGGACCTACAATAAGGTGAGATCAGACAGGACCTACAATAAGGTGAGATCAGACAGGACCTACAATAAGGTGAGAGCAGACAGGACCTACAATAAGGTGTGTGAGAGCAGACAGCACCTACAATAAGGTGAGAGCAGACAGGACCTACAATAAGGTGAGAGCAGACAGGACCTACAATAAGGTGAGAGCAGACAGGACCTACAATAAGGTGTGTGAGAGCAGACAGCACCTACAATAAGGTGTGTGAGAGCAGACAGCACCTACAATAAGGTGAGAGCAGACAGGACCTACAATAAGGTGAGAGCAGACAGGACCTACAATAAGGTGTGTGAGAGCAGACAGCACCTACAATAAGGTGTGTGAGAGGCGACAGCACCTACATTCTTCAGGGTCTGCCGGCTCAGTAGTGGAGGTCTGTCTGTGCTCGGGGCGAAGGGGCTGGCGGCTCCACTGGACGGAGACCAGGTCAGTCTGTTGAAGCACCAAGTTTCAAGTTTCTTTATTAGTTGTCATACAAAAATACAGAGTACTTTTATATAAAATGCTTCTTTCTGTTTTGCTCCAGAGATTGTGCTAGATAAAAAGTATAAAATAAGTATAATAAGTATAAAATAGAAGTCAAGTACGTAGACAAAAGTGTTCAATGTACATAATACAATATACAATATACAATGTACAAGAAAAGTAACTGAGTTACAATACAATATACAGTACAATGCAGAAATGGGATGAGGTACAATTTAGGTACAATTTACAGTAAGGTGTGATGAGGTATGAGTTGTAGTGCAAATTATTTACCAATAAATATAAAGTGTGTTAGGTGTCTAAAGTGGGTTAAGTGGGTGCTGCAGTGAGTTGTTTGTTTAGAGGAAGCAGATCTGTGATGGCTGGCCCAGCACTGCACGCTTATCAGCGCCAATTACCATCACGCACCTGAGAGGAGTTTCAGCTCGACGGGAGCACTCTTATACACGGTTTGCTGAACATTCAGTGTCGGGTCGTTTTGTCACCACCAATTCTACTGCTGTTCCCTCTCGTGTTCCTCCAGTGCGCCCTTGGAAGTTGTTGCTGTGTTCTCTCTCTGCCTCCGTGGACCCGTGCCTCGTTTTCCCACTTCGACCTTGCTTCTGGTGAGTCTTTTGGAAGACTATTTTTCTGTGAATTGATATCCTCGTTTTTGCCCTGGACTCACTGCCTTTGTCAGTTTTTGTGTGTTTCCTCAAACGCTGAAGAATTGTTGATTGTTTTGTTACTGGACTCTGCCTCGTATTTTATAAGTTTTGGAACTAATGACATTCTCCGTTTCTATTTCCCCCACGAGTGGGATAGCATAAAGCTGCAGTGCTACAGAGTCAACTCTGCTAAGGGCAGTGCTGCAGAGCCGAACTTGGCTAAAGGACATTCCCCTCAAATGGATTAACATTGTTGTTGCACATTTTTGTTTTGTGAAAATAAATACGCCCTTCGGTTTTGGCTAACTCTGAACTACCTGTCTGTGTTGTGCTGTTGGGGTTGTTTACAAACCATAACATTACGACCCAACCATGTCGACCCCAGCCGACAGACAGTGTTAGAGCAGCCTTGGCAGGTCAGATCCAGCTGACCAACGCCCACACCCAACAGCTAGAGGCGGCTGTGGCTGCTGTGCAGGGCCTCCAGGCCCAGGTCCAGCCACTCCAGACTTCTCTGGACATACTAACCACCCAGCAGACTGCGCAGGGTAATCAGCAGGCAGATATTCTACACCAGCTGCAGACTCTCAGTGCAGCATTTAACACCCTGCTTTTAAACCCACCATTGGCAGGAGTCCCAGCCGGACCACCTCCCGCCACCACGGCTGAACCTGCACCTCCCAACCCCGCTCCCCTGGAGCCCCATCTCTCCAGCCCACGACTGTTTGGCGATAACTTCGAGGACTGTGCCACGTTCATCATGCAGTGTGAGTTAGTTTTCATTCATCAACCCAGCAGATTCACGACGGAGGCAGCCCAGGTGGCTTACATGACTAACCTGCTCACAGGCCGAGCAGCACAGTGGGTTACTGCTTCCTGGTCCATGAGGGTTAACTTCTGTTTTTCCTACCCAGATTTTGTGGCAGCGCTCCGAAGGGTTTTCCACCACCCAGCTTGTGGCCAGGATCCTGGAGCCTGGTTGGGCACCTTCCAGCAGGGCAGTGGCAGGGTCACCGACTACGCGCTGGAGTTCAAACTGGCTGCAACCGAAAGTGGTTGGAACTACGGGTGCTTCGTCTCACTTTTCTGAGGGGTCTCAACGAGGCTGTGAGAGACCGATCAGCCTCGCCATCCGCATAGACGGACGCCTCCGGGAGAGAAGGCGCGAGCGAGCCAGACTAGGACCCCCAACCGTCCCCCAGATCTCCCGCACTCGTGACTGGACTGCTGCTCGTCCTGCCTCCCCCGCGACTGGTAGGCCCTTCACCTCCCAGCCTGTGACCAGGGAGGAACCCATGCAGCTGGGACGCACATACCTTAGCCCGGCCGAACGGGAGGCCCAGTTCAGGTCCGGCCTTTGCCTCTACTGTGGCCTTGTGGGACACCGAGTCTACAATTGTCCTACCCGGCCAAAAGACTAGGCTTGCTGGGACCCCGGGAGATCCTAGTGAGACGTTTTTCCTGTTCCCACACCCCTGCACCACCGAACCATCTGACGAGCGTTACCCTGGCCTGGGCGGACGAGCGGGCGACGGTGGGTGCACTCATTGACTCGGGGGCTGATGAGAGCTTCCTGGATTTTGAGTTTGCCACCCAGGCTAACATTCTGCTTGAGAACCTCGAGAAGCCCTTGGAGGTCTTCGCGTGGGATCAGCACCGCCTGGCCAACATCACTCAACGCACCTGTCTTGTCCTCCTAACCATTGCTGGTAATCACGTTGAGAGACTCCAGTTCTTTATTACCAGGTCCCCTTCAGTCCCAGTAATTCTGGGTCATCCCTGGCTCGCGCTGCATGAGCCCCACATCGCCTGGTCCTCCGGCACCATCATGGGGTGGAGCTCCTCCTGTCATGCCCAGTGTCTTCAGGCTGCGTCCAGCCCGTCACCCCGGAGTCCCCCTAGTGTCCCGCCTCCAGACCTCTCTACTATCCCTCCTGAGTACCACGATCTCGGGGAGGTTTTCAGCAAGTCCCGGGCTCAAGCCCTTCCTCCTCATCGGCCTTACGACTGTGCACTCGACCTCCGCTCTGGGGCTTCCCTTCCCGGCAGCCGCCTTTACAGTCTGACCGTCCCCGAGAAGGCAGCGATGGAGGAATACATCTCCGAGTCCTTGACAGCAGGCCTCCTTCGGCCCTCGTCCTCCCCGGTGGCGGCCGGATTCTTTTTTGTTAAGAAGAAGGACAGAGGCCTCTGGCCCTGCATTGACTATCACCAACTTAACGAGATCGCCATCAAGAACAAGTATCCTCTTCCTCTCATGAACTCCACCTTTGAGCCCCTCACCCAGGCTACCGTCTTCACTAAACTGGATCTCCGGAGTGTCTACCATCTGGACCCGATCCGAGAAGGCGACAAGTGGAAGACCGCCTTCAAGACTCCCAGGGGTCATTACGAGTATCTGGTAATGCCGTTCGGCCTCACCAACGTCCCGGCGGTATTCCAGGTGCTCATGAACGACGTCCTTCGTGACATGCTCGATGACTTTGTGGTGGTCTACCTTGATGACATCCTCATCTTCTCCAAGACTCTCGAGGAGCATGTCCATTATGTCCGCCGAGTACTTGAGCACCTTCTCCGCAACCGGCTCTTCATTAAGGCAGAGAAGTGCCGTTTCCACTCCAATTCCATCGATTAGCTTGGCTTCATCGTGGAGAGTGGCCAGACCCGAGCCGACCCCCGCAAGATCCAGGCCGTGGTAGAGTGGCCAGAGCCCTCTTCTCGGAAGGAGCTACAAAGCTTCCTCGGTTTTGCGAACTTTTACCGGAGGTTCATCCAGAACTACAGCCAAGTGGCGGAGCCACTTACCAAGCTGACCCCTCCCTCCCTGCCGTTTGACTGGTCTCCAGCGGCCTGCGCTGTGTTCCTTTCCCTCAAGAACAGATTCACCACCGCCCCGGTCTTGCTCCACCCAGACCCCAAAAGGCAGTTCATCGGGGAGGTGGACGCCTCGGATACTGGACTAGGGGCTATCCTGTCTCAGCGGTCAGCGATGGACCAGAAGGTCCATCCATGCGCCTTCTACTCTCATTGTTTCCTTCCTGCTGAGAGGAACTACGACATAGGGAATCGGGAGCTGTTGGCAGTGGTAGCTGCCTTGGAGGAATGGCGTCCTTGGCTGGAGGGGGCAGAGGAACCGTTCACCATTTGGACTGACCATAAGAACTTGAAGTGCATCCAAGCACCTCAACGGCCGGAAAGCAAGGTGGGCCAGCTTCCTCAGTCGGTTTGACTTCTCTTTGACTTTTCGCCCTGGGTCCCGCAACACGAAGGCCGACTCTCTGTACCGGCTACACTCCAAGGTGGATCCAACTACCGAGGATCTGACTCCCATTCTCCCTGAGGCCAGGGTGGTGGGAGTAGTCACCTGGGGCATCGAGACCGTGGTCAAGCGTGCCTTACATTTCCATCCCGCTCCGAGCAACGTACCCTTTTGTTGCCTCTTCGTCCCCGACTTTGTCCGGTCCCGGGTTCTCCAATGGGGCCACACCAGCTGGTTTACCTTCTCCTTCCTGGCTCGTCGGTTCTGGTGGCCCACTATGAGGGACGACGTCAGGGAGTTCGTGTTGGCCTGCACGGTCTGCGCCCGCAGCAAGGCCTCTCACCAGGCACCCGCCGGCCCGCTGCAGCCACTTCCCATTCCGAGCCGCCCTTTGTCCCATGTGGCATTGGACTTCGTCTCTGGCCTTCCACCCTCCGAGGGAAACACAGTCATTCTGACAGTGGTGGATCGTTTCAGCAAGGGGGTCCATCTCGTGGCCCTTCCCAAGCTTCCATCTGCTTCCAAGACAGCGGACCTCCTGACGAGCCACGTGTTCCGCCTCCATGGTTTTCCCCAGGACGTCGTCTAGGACCGGGGGCCCCAGTTCACTTCACAGGTATGGCAGGCTTTTTGTAAGGGATTGGGGGCCACTCTGTGGGTGATAACCAGATGAAAGGCTAACGGGCAGACTGAGAGAATGAACCAGAGCGTGGAATCTGCTCTCCGGTGTGTTGCCGCCAAGAAGCCCGCATCCTGGAGCCGGTTCCTCCCCTGGGTCGAGTACGACATCAACTCCCTGGTCAGCTCCGCCACCGGCATCTCGCCGTTCGAGGTATCTCTGGGCTACCAACCCCCTCTTTTCACAGCACAGGAGTCGGAAGTGGCAGTTCCCTCCGTGCAGGCTCATCTTGACCGGTGTTGTCGTGTCTGGGAGATCACGTATCCCTGCGCCGACTTACCAACCAGGGCAGAGGGTATGGCTATCCTCCAAGGATCCGCTTCAATCCACCGCCAAGAAGCTGAACCCCCGGTTCATCGGCCCTTTCGAGATCCGGAAGGTGCTCAGTCCCATGGCGGTGAGTCTCAGGCTTCCAGCCTTGATGCGCATTCATCCTGTGTTTCATGTGTCCCGAGTAAAGCCTGTCTCTCTCAGTCCCCTGATGCCTCCTGCCCCAGATCCGCCTCCTCCCGAGATGGTGGATGGACACCCCCAGTGGAAGGTTCGCCGGCTCATGGACATCCGACGCCGAGGACGGGGGTTCCAGTATCTGGTGGACTGGGAGGGATACGGAACGGAGCTGGGTCTCCCGCCAGTTCATCATCGACCCCGCCCTGATCACCGACTTCCATCGTTCCCATCCGGAGAAGCTGAGGCCGGGCAGGTCGCCAGGTGGCTCCCGAAATTGAAACTTGCTGTGCGCCGCGGTGATATGTGTTTATTATGAAATGACAATTGCGTGTTGACACGCCCACTGTGCGAAGCCTCCTAAATAACTTTTTCCAGTTTGCACATATCTATTATCTATGACTAATTCTATCTATTTTTAGGGGCAAATGCGAGTGAAATAGTTGCGCTGTGGTTACATGACGTCATTGCTATTTTAGAGCTGCTCTACCGGTTACAAGGTATAGTCAAAATCCATACCGTAGAGCAAATTCATACCGTTTATACCGTATACCGTTTATACCGTCCACCCTGGATCAACAGACACCCGTCCAGCCTGGATCAACAGACACCTATCCAGCCTGGATCAACAGACACTCATCCAGCCTGGATCAACAGACACTCATCCAGCCTGGATCAACAGACACTGTTTTACATAAGTATATTATTCACATACATTCTTAAAGAGGTTGTTCTGTAGATGGAAAATGAACAATCGGAAACGTTCTTAACCTGTTGTAAATTGGAATCTACATCTGTTTAACACTGATTGGCCCTTTAGATATCTTCTCTTGATGTTTGTAAAGCGCTTTGCATGGTAACTACTGTATGTTTGAATTGTGCCACATGAATAAAGCTTGATTGATTGATTGATTGATTGATTGATTGATCAATTGATTGATCTTACCCCATTGAGTCAATTAGCTCATTTGCGATTTGGGTCCCGATGCTGCCAGCGTAGACCAGACTGCCCAGGCTGCCGGAGACTCCAGGGATTATGGGTAGGATGCGTTTGATGTCATCTGTGAGAATGAGTGGAGAAAACCAGAGACAGGAAATGAAGCACATTCAGTTAAAATCTCCACCGTAAGTTATTTCATCTTGTTGAGTCTTAACGTGGTCTTAAACAGATCTGAGAGCAGATGAGCAGGAAGACGATCTGAAACAGATCTCACTCAGATCTCAGGTGTCATTCTCTTTGGATCAAATAACAAACTCAGCAAGGCCAACCTCTGTTACAGTGGGTGACAATATTGTCACAAGGAAAGATGAAATGACCTACCTGGTCCATCATAGAGGCAAATCTTTCCTGTGACAAAATGGCAACCAATGTAATAAAAAAAAGTCGACCAACGAACAAGATTCTTGTACCGGATCTCCTCTCTGGTAAACAAGAATACCCTGAAGACTCTGGCAGGAGCACTCATTCAAGGGTAATACGACTATCCAAATCAATCTAAATCCAACTTTATTTGTATAGCACGTTTAAAAACAACATGGTTGACCAAAGTGCTTCACAGTAAAAACCATAATATAGTATAAAAAAAAAAACACATAAACACAATACAAAGTACACAGAACTACAAACAAAATTACAGCAGCAGACTACATTATTTTAAAAGCTAGAGAGAACAAATGTGTTTTAAGATGGGACTTAAACACTGGGAGCGTTGGGGCCAGCCTAATGTGGGGGGGCAACTCGTTCCACAGTTTGGGGGCTGCAAATGCACGGTCCCCCCTGTTTTTCCAGCCTGAATTTATGGACAACAAGGAGGGACTGGTCAGCAGACCTCAGAGACCATGATGGTGTAGGGGTGCAGGATCTCGGTGAGGTAGGGTGGGGCCAGACCATTCATTGCTTTATAAGCAAACAGCAGGATCTTAAAATTGACCCTAAACTGCACAGGCAGCCAATGAAGGGAGGCAAGGACAGGAGTGATGTGCTCCCGTGTGCGTGTCCCTGTCAACAGCCGAGCACCTCATGGTACCAAAGCACCTCAAAGACCCTAAAAACAAGACTACAAACATCACAAAACAAACTGGTCAAGACTACTGCTTACTCCTAAAACCCACCTCACCCCTGCCCATTTTGACAATCTAGGATGGCTTAGAGTAGACGACAGAGTACAGCAACTTGCAATGGGCCTGGTCTACAAGATACACTAATACTTCCCAAAGATCAGTTAATTCCACGACCACAACACCAGAGGAAGTTTCACAAATCATGTTCAACCCAGATTCGGCTCAAACAAGGGACTAAACACGTTTCGCAATTATGCCACAACAATGTGGAACGCCCTACCCACAGCCGTAAAATAATGTGAATCCCTACCCTCCTTCAAAACCGCTCTCAAAGAGCAGCTACAGGTGGCGGCAATTAGAAACTGCCCCGGTAAATGTCCAAACCCCCCCCACCCACCCACCCAACCCCCTCCAATGTACAGTTTCTTCCCCTTCGAATGTATATATTTTTTTATGATCTCTTTCTCTTAAACAGTACTGTATATTTGTATGTCTTGTATGTCATAAATGTCTTGATGAAACAGTACTGTATATTTGTATGTCTTGTATGTCATAAATGTCTTGATGAAACAGTATTGCATATCTGTATGCCATAAATGTCTTGATGAATGAAAAATGCGGGACCCTGATGTAAACAACCCTAAGAATGTAACCCTAACCTTCTGATTACCAGACGACTGCTCTACCTCCTGAGCCACTGTCTAACCCTAACCTTCTGATTACCAGACAACCTGCTCTACCTCCTGAGCCACTGTCTAACCCTAACCTTCTGATTACCAGACGACCGCTCTACCTCCTGAGCCACTGTCTAACCCTAACCTTCTGATTACCAGATGACCGCTCTACCTCCTGATCCACTGTCTAACCCTAACCTTCTGATTACCAGACGACCGCTCTACCTCCTGGGCCACTGTCTAACCCTAACCTTCTGATTACCAGACGACTGATCTACCTCCTGAGACACTGTCTAACCCTAACCTTCTGATTACCAGATGACCGCTCTACCTCCTGAGCCACTGTCTAACCCTAACCTTCTGATTACCAGACGACCGCTCTACCTCCTGAGACACTGTCTAACCCTAACCTTCTGATTACCAGATGACCGCTCTACCTCCTGAGACACTGTCACACATCCTGAGAGCCTCACTCTGACAGTAATTTGAAATTAGAAATGTATTAGAAGGATAAACCCCTTGAGATATGCTATCTCGTTTTTGAGGGGGTCCTTAACATAGGATACAAAACATACAATACAATACAATGCATAACAAAACAAAACACAGGACAACAAATACACTTATACACTGACAGACGCTCTCCCAAGCTCACCCCCACAATCCACACTGATTCCTCCCAAGAGGATCACCAGTATGTTCCCATATAAAACACATACAAAATTATAATTTGATCTGTAAACAACATGTAAACCCTAACACAGTAAATCAATAACATGTGCAAGTAGTCTGTAGATGAGTGAACAAAGATATCTTAAATAACCGGTAAGAAGTGAGAGATCTGAGTGAACTAGGCAGTTTGTTCCAATCAGCTGGTGCTTTATATTTAAAGGCAAGTCGACCAATAGCTTTGGTGGTTTGAGGTATAGTAAAGAAAGGATGATCCGTGTGTCTTAAATTATAAGTTGAACTATATGGTGTTAGGAACTGCTTTAGATAGGGGGGATAATTAAAGTAAATACATTTGTAAACAAAAAGCAACCAATGAAAATGTCTTCTGAATTGGGGAGAAAGCCAGTTTAACGACTCAAACATAAGACAGTGATGGGTTCTATAAGGGCACCTCAATATAAATCTGCAAACACTATTATAAGTGACATTTAAAGGACGGAGGTTTGTTAGTGTGGTGTTCTGATAGACTATGTCTGCATAGTCCACTATTGGAAGTACCGCTGTGTAATGATTCTTTTCCTAACTTGAAGAGAAAAACAGTTCATAGAACGATACAATATTCTCAGGCTACAATTTGTTTTCTTTATCACAGCATCAATATGTGACTTGATGCTGTGACATTCTCGAGAGGAGCATCATCTAAAAATGTAATCGACAATTGATTTGATATTTGCAACAGATTTGATCTAGTACCAAACAGCATACTATAGGACTTCTTCTTATTTAATAAAAGTAGAACAAGTCAAGGCCAAAACAAAAAGAGCTGTCAGTGTTTTACCTTCTCTGGCCTTGGAGCTGCCTGGCTGGTCACCTTTGTCTTCTGTTGGGTGACCAGGCCCCCTGAGTACAGAAGAAAAGCAGCCATATTATCACCATGTATGAATATTGTACTGCTGCCTCCATTTCAGTCCTCAGCTATACGACATGGTTTCACCAAGTAAAACATACAAGTAAATACAGGATCTCAAGTAAACTGGATCCAAAAAAATTTAAAATAAATTAGATTAGATTCAAATGTATTGTCATCATATATACAGCACAAGTTGAAGTACAACGAAAAGAAGTTTGACATCCAACCAGAGTGCAAATGTAGCAGTAAAGTGCAATAGTAATATACAATGTACAGGTGATTAAACTGGGTATAAAATATACAAATGAGTACTACTGAGTAATAGTGCTAATCAGATGTATGTACAGAGTTGTAGTATTAATATGTATTGTGATACAGGTATAAAGACACTATGGTAGTAAGTCTATAGATATAGTATTAATATGTATTGTGATACAGGTATAAACACACTGTGGGCGGAATCCACAGAGAATGGATTGCGCGAAGCAAATTGCATTCGCAGAGCCTGCTCTGCGTCTGCGAGATATCCACTAAAGCACATTGCTCGATGAGATACCAGCGCAGACACGCTCCAATATGTGTAGCTCGCGAGCAGTCCGCACTCTGCGCTAAACTTGACAGCACTTGACAGCAGGGGGGACAGCGCTCTTGGCAGAGTGCTGTCAAGTTTAGCGCTGTCCAAAAAAAGAAAATAAATTAGAAATCAAGAAATCACTCCATCCATTAACTCAACTGGACTGTCATACTGGACTTTCTGAGTGAAAGACCCCAGGCGGTCAGGGTGGGGGGTCAGACCTCCAACACCATCACCCTGAGCATCGGGTCCCCCCAGGGCTGTGTTCTGAGCCCCCTGCTGTACTCACTATACACACACGACTGTGTGGCCAAGTTCAGCTCCAACTCCATAGTGAAGTTTGCAGACGACACGGTGGTGGTGGGGCTGATCTCGGACAACGACGAGAAGGCCTACCGGGAGGAGGTTGAGGTACTGGAACGCTGGTGCCAGGACAACAGCCTGCAACTGAACATTGGTAAAACCAAGGAGCTGATCGTGGATTATAGGAGAGGACAGCAGGAGACACACACACACTGAGGATAAACGGGGCCACCGTGGACAGGGTGAGCAGCTTCAAATACCTGGGGGTCCACATCTCAGAGGATCTGACATGGTCAACACACATAGACACAGTCGTAAAAAAGGCGAAGCAGCGCCTCTACCACCTGAGACAGTTAAGGAAGTTCAGAGTATCGGGGAAGATACTCCAGTCCTTCTACTCCGGAGCTGTAGAGAGCATCTTGACTGGAAACATCACTGCCTGGTATGGAAACAGCATGGCACAGGACAAGAAGGCCCTACAGAGAGTGGTGCGCTCTGTCGAGCGTACCACAGGTATTGCACTACCTCCCCTGCAGGTTCTATACAACAAGAGGTGCAAATCCAGAGCCTGCAGAATAATGGAAGACCCTCACCACCCCAATAACAGCCTGTTCCAGCTGCTGAGGTCAGGCAGACGCCTGCGAACACCAGCTACTAGGACAGAGAGGCTTCGGCTCAGCTTCTTCCCCCAGGCCATCAGAGCCTTGAACAATGAACACTGAGGGTCACAGAACACTGAACTCTCCACACACAAGCACACATTAGCACACACACGACACGCACGCTGTGCACGCTCGCACACTAGCAGCCACTTTAACATGAGAAAGCACTCACTCATGCTGCACACGCCCACTTATGGCCACAAAGGAAAGGTCACTTTAAAAATAGTATAGTAACAGTGTATTGCACTACCAAGGGACCTAGCATGTCCTTCATGCTCTGTAAATAACTATGTACAAATACCGTGATGTCCCACTATGTTACCTGTTTATTGCACAATGTTGTTTATTGGATTCCATTATATGTTGTACTACTGTATTGCACATCGTTGCGGGCAAGACCACCCACATTTCATTGTATACTTGTATGCCGTGACAAATAAAACTCTTGACTTGACTTGACTTGATATTCATTTGCACTAGCACTATTGCACTTGGGACAAATATTATATTACCGATGTTATTATTTATACATGCTATATTCAGTATGTTTGTATGTGGTGATGCTCTAAACTTAATTTCGTTGGACCAACAATGACAATAAAGATTGTATTCTTTTGCACTCCTCTATACATTACGAAGTAAACGAAATACAATACAAAATGAACGGAATACTAAAGAAAATAGATCTTATGAGTTATGAACAGTATCTAACTTGTTCGAGAAATATAAAGCCGAGTGCCAACACGAAATAAGGCTATCTGACATTTCAAATGCTTGCTTCTGAGATGATGATCAATACAGTAAACATTTATTTCTGATATAGGTGCTGATCATCAGTAATGCAATGTCATGATTATTATTATTCTGAAGTTATTATTATTATTATTAAATTAAAAATCAATTAATAATTCATTAATAAGAACTCGTCTCCTTCACTATAATCTAATTATGAAATCAGATATAGGCCAGGGCTTTACAACTTAATAAAGAATATATATTCAATGGGATAGGAACTAAATCAAATGTATACCATATACAATGAAATAATATTATAATCATATTGGGCTATATTCCGTTTATATCCCATTTAATTGTATTCAATCTCTTTATTAAGTTGTAAAGCCCTGGCCTATATCTGATTTCATAAGTAGGTGAAGGAGAGGAGTTCTTATTAATTCATTATTAATTCATTTTTTATTTAATAATAATAATAATAATAATAATAATAATAATAATAATAATAATAATAATAATAATAATAATAATAATAATAATAATAATAATAATAATAATAATAATAATAATAATAATAATAATAATAATAATAATAATAATAATAATAATAATAATAATAATAATAATAATAATAATAATAATAATAATAATAATAATAATAACTTCAGAATAATAATAATCATGACATTGCATTACTGCTGATCAGAACCTATATCAGAAATAAATGTTTACTGTATTGATCATCATCTCAGAACCAATCATTTGAAATGTCAATGCTATTATCCTTATTTCTAAATCGCGTTGCGAAGGCTATGGCACTCGGCTTTATATTTCTCGAACAAGTTAGATTCTGTTTATATACGAGCAAGCGTAACCCCAAGGCCCACAACGTTATATAACAATATTTAAATAATGAGTATGATTGCATGGTATCGCTGCATGCGCTTGATTTGATATTGTCCTTCGAGATATTCGATCATATCTTCCATGGTCAAGTTTCTCAAGTTTCTTTATTAGTTGTCATACAGAAGTACAGAATACTTTCATACAAAATGCTTCTTTCTGTTACGCTCCAGAGACTGTGCTAGACAAAACGATATATGAAATAAAATAGTATAGCATGTAAAAAATAGAAGTAAAAAAATAGAAGTCACGTAAGTAGACACAGTGTTCAGTATATACATATGTACAATGTTCAATGCAGAATAGAAGTAACTGAGTTACCATACAATATACTATGCAATATACTAATATACAATATACTATATAGTGCAAAGCAGAAATGGGATGAGGTACAATTTAGGTACAATTTACAGTAAGGTGTACTAAGGTATGGGTTGTAGTGCAAATCCTTTACCAATAAATATAAAGTGTGTTTAGGTGTTCTAAAGTGTGGAGAGTGGGTGCTGCAGTGTGTTGTTTGTTTAAAGTGAGTGTGTGCGTGTGGATGTGTGTGCTGTGAGTGCATTTGATGGTTGTTGCATAGTGTTATTGTTCGTTGAGCAACCTGATGGCCTGGGGATAGAAGCTTCTTCTGAGTCTTTCTGTGCTTGCCATGAGACTCCGGTATCGCTTGCCTGACCGCAGCAGTTCAAAGAGGCAGTTGTTTGGGTGGCTGGAGTCCTTGATAATTCTCTTAGCCTTACCCCTGCACCGCTTGTTGTAAATGTTCTGGAGAGTGGGAAGCCCCCCTCCAATTGTGCGTTCGGCTGAACGTGCCACTCTCTGTAGTCTGCTACGGTCTTGTGCGGTGCTATTCCCAAACCAGGAGGTGATATTGCCAATCAGGATGCTCTCTATTGTACATGAGTAGAAGTTCTTAAGGATCTTCTGACTGACTTGGAACTTCCTTAGGCGCCTGAGGAAGTAGAGGCGCTGTCGTGCCTTCTTCACAACACTGTCAATGTGTGTGGTCCATGTCAAGTCCTCGGATATGTGGACTCCGAGGTACTTAAAACTGTTCACTCTCTCAACCGGTGCCCCGTCGATGCTGAGGGGGCTGTAGTCCCTGACCCCCGACCTCCTAAAGTCCACAATCATCTCCTTTGTTTTGCTGATGTTCAGGGAGAGGCAGTTCTCCTGGCACCATCCCGCCAGGACCTTGCCCTCTTCCAGGTAGGCCATTAGGTCATGCCTCTCTGCTACAATTACTGCTGCCATGATCACCTGTTTAGAGGCTCATTTACATAGAAAGGGGAGATATTCCGCCCATATTACCTCATTTAAATATACGCCAATTGCACGGATGCAAAACGCGAGCGGAAAAAGCGAGCAAAGCCTCTGTGGATTCCGGCCTATGTGTTGATATATAGATATAGTATCTACAGACATGTAAAAACTAAGGATTATATGCAGGTATGTACAGACAGATGTACATATATACACAGATGTGTGTGTGTATATATATATATATATATATATATATATATATATATATATATATATATATATATAGTATATCTTCTTCCTAGTATATCATAGTAATTTCCTTCGGTACATGGAATCTGATCTTTTTCAATTCTGATTTGGGACACTTTCATATGTGGTCCGAAAATCAAGATACAGGTCTAAATAGTACAGGTACCACTGAGTAATAGTACTGGTACCACTGAGTAATAAACGCTTCTTTTAATAAACAGGAGCCATACTTAAAATACAGGTTTATCGCAACAGGTCGGTGATTCTTGCGTGCCGAGCCGACGTCCTCTCTGCATAATATGTGGCGACAACAACAACAACAACAACGAGGCAATGATGACAACTGTGTTCAAGTTGGCAGATAAAGTAGCTGCATTCAACGCCAATCTGGAATTGGAGGGCGGCGAGTGGATATGACATGTTTCAAACATTAGCAGGGATTTTGGAGGACTTAACAACAAACAAGGTATGGTGAGTCGTGTTTTCATGCATTCTGATCTGTTCATCACCCGCCGCGGTGATCTGCAACAGCTGATCTGCTGTTCATAAATGAATGAAAACTTTATTTAACAGATTGCAGAACGGGTACAATACAGTACGGCACAATACACACAATTGTTAAGGGGATGCAGACCAGAGAAAAACGTTTGTCTTTTTTCAATATCAGTATATTAAATTAGCCATTGTTTTTTATCCTGGCCCGCCAAGCAACGGCTTGGGGAAAATCTGGCCCGTGGCCAAACCTAATTGCCAACCCCTGATGTAGACTATTCTGTTTTGTGTTTTTGTGTTTACATGTATTGTATATTGTATACATGCACTTTTATTATGTTCTTGTGTGATGTACCGCACATTTCTATTGCTGTCTGATATATTGCAAATGTTATTGCTGTCATCTTGGCCAGGTCTCCCTTGCAAAAGAGATCTTGTATCTCAATGGGACTTCCTGGTTAAATAAATAAAAAAAAATTAGAGAAGACACAGGAGCGGTGAGGAAGGACCGATACTCACGTCAGAACTCTGTTCAGCGACACGATGAAGTCCACCTCTTTGGTCCACGGGTTTATAAAACTGAACCACTGACTCTGGAGCGAGACGAAGGAGCCCTGCTTCGTCTTGAACTTGTAGCGCTTTGTCTCCATCTTCTCTTTGCTCTGAAGAACTGTCAGAAGACGCCGGTGTCAGGATCACAGACCGGATCGTTCATATTTTACTACGTCCATAATCTCACATTTATCCCCAAACTATAAACCACCCTGTCCAAATTAAGTTATATTGAGGGTAACTTAGTTAAGAGTTGGAATGTGTGATGTCATTACAATGAAAATCAGCAAAATGATTAAAATGAAAAATACCCCTCCTCTTCTCCCTCTACATCAAATCCCTGGGTAACATTATCACGTCTCATGCCTTCTCGTAATCATTGCTACTGTATGCCGATGATAGTCAACTCTTCCTCTCCTTTCCTCCCTCAGATATCCACGTCTCTGAGCGGATCTTGGCCTGACTGTCCGACATCTCCGCCTGGATGACGACCAACCACCTCAAACGGAACCTAAGCAAAACAGAATTGCTTCACCTGCCGGCCAAATCCTCCCCCATGACCGACCTTTTTACCACAGTCGAGAATGCAGCTGTGACCGCGTCCCCGACCACCAAGAACCTTGGTGTTGTCCTTGACAATCGACTGAACTTCTCCGCTCACATCGCAGCAACAACCAGAACCTGCAGATTCCTCCTGAGCAATGTCAGAAGGATCCGCCCTTTCCTGACAAAAGAAGCCACCCAACTCCTCGTCCAATCAACAGTCATCTCCCGCCTCGACTACTGCAATGCACTGGTTGCTGGCCTCCCGGCCACTGCCACTAAGCCTCTTCAACTCATTCAGAACGCAGCGGCCCGCCTGATCTCAAACCTACCAAAGTCAGCCCATGTTACCCCGCTTCTTAGGGACCTGCACTGGCTCCCCATTGCTGCACGAATCCGCTTCAAGGCCCTCGACCTGGCATATCATGCGGTGAAGGGAACGGCTCCCGCCTACCTCTGGTCAATGGTCTCTAACTAACTTCCTGCTGACGTCAGCTAAATGACAAAATGTAAATGTAAAAAAGGAAATATAAGGCCATGATAATAATAAATAATTGAATAATAATAATAATAATAAATAAATATGAAATAATAATAAAACAATTGACCTATCTCAAGCCCCGCCCTCTTTCCTTGATCCTCCACTCACAACCGTCGCTTCCCTCGGACAAACAAAGCACAGTGGTGATTGGAGGATCAGGAGGAGAAGGCGGGGCTTGAGGTTGGTTGGCTGGTACCTCTCCTGTGTGTCTCTGCCAGGTGCAGCAGGTCTTCCTGGTGGAAGTACTCGTAGCAGGACGTCCCAAGAAGCTCTTGTGGCAAATAGCCGATGACTGTCGTGGCCCTGAAGGCAGAAGACAAAGACGGGGAAGTCTAGCTATTCTCACAAGCAATGAAACACCTGCGGGGACACTAGTGTTGTATATACCGTATATATACATTTATATATTTATATTTACAGCATTTATATACAGTATATCCATATCTGTCTGAAGATACCTGCATATAATCCTTCTATATACCTACTGATACACCTGCATATAATCCTTCTATATACCTACTGATACACCTGCATATAATCCTTCTATATACCTACTGATACACCTGCATATAATCCTTCTATATACCTACTGATACACCTGCATATAATCCTTCTATATACCTACTGATACACCTGCATATAATCCTTCTATATACCTACTGATACACCTGCATATAATCCTTCTATATACCTACTGATACACCTGCATATAACACATATAACTCTGTATGATGTACATACCATATATATATATATTTATTCATAACGTATACAGTATATATACACACATCTGTCTGTACATACCTTGCTTATAATCCTTTTTACATATCTGTAGATACTATATCTATATATCTGTACATATCTCTTACCTACTCTTACTAGTTACGCTGCTGGCCAGTAGATAGGAGATATTTAATAATTATTTGTAATCTGAGGCGGGTATAGAAGTGGAAAACTCACTGTTGGTCTACAAAAGTGAACTTGCCATCGATGGCACAGCGTGTGACAAATTCAGTGGGCTTGACTTTGACCTCCTTGGGGGGCTGTGGGGGGGAGGCGGGGGGGTGGACACGACAGACGGCCACCAGGCAGGTGAGGTGGGAGCTCTCTTTCTCCGCCTCACCCTCCGCACCCAACTGTCCTGTGGACCAACTCTGCATGTATCCAGTGCAGTGGACCGTGCAGTATCTGTGGGAGTCTAGGGGGCAGAGGGCACATACATCACAGTATCTGTGGGAGTCTAGGGGGCAGAGGGCACATACATCACAGTATCTGTGGGAGTCTAGGGGGCAGAGGGCACATACATCACAGTATCTGTGGGAGTCTAGGGGGCAGAGGGCACATACATCACAGTATCTGTGGGAGTCTAGGGGGCAGAGGGCACATACATCACAGTATCTGTGGGAGTCTAGGGGGCAGAGGGCACATACATCACAGTATCTGTGGGAGTCTAGGGGGCAGAGGGCACATACATCACAGTATCTGTGGGAGTCTAGGGGGCAGAGGGCACATACATCACAGTATCTGTGGGAGTCTAGGGGGCAGAGGGCACATACATCACAGACGGATATCCATACATTATAATCACAGCTCACGTGCAGACTGGTCGTATGAAACATGTTATATTTATGTTTGAAACATGTTATATTGATGTTTTAAACATGTTATATTGATGTTTGAAACATGTTATATTGATGTTTTAAACATGTTATATTGATGTTTGAGACATATTGGTTTGATCGTGGTCTTAGCAGTGACTGGACTGTCTTGTGCATTATTCAAATTGAATGCCAACTGTGGACAATCAGTCTACACCACAGTATTTGGGCAAACGTGTTTTACCAGTACTTTGGATTACTGAAATAATACACATTTACCGGGTTTATTTTTAATCCATTTACTGGTAACCCACAGCAAAACCATGTTTCAATGCAACAGAATATGAGCACTGTAGTGTCACACATCTGCCAATAGATGGCGTGTGTGGAGGTGAGATGCTACAGTACCTACTACTAAATAGGCCTGTTTTCCAGTTTGGCCAGTAATGGATTAGATTAGAATTGAGAATGGAAAGCTAATCTCAAAACCCAACGTGCAGCTGAGTCTACCTTTCTTCTGGAGCTGAGCTGAGCTGAGCTGAGCTGAGCTGAGCTAAGCTGAGCCTACCTTTCTTCTGGAGCTGAGCTGAGCTGAGCTGAGCCTACCTTTCTTCTTAGAGCCTCCAGGCAGACAGTGCTTCCCAGAAACGCTGTTGTCCTTCATACGGCAGAAGAAGGACCTCCGCGCTCCTGTACACAGGTTGGATGTTCCAGCAGGCAGGTCTGCGTGCACCTGTAAGCCAGCTGCCCAAGAGACCATGTAAATAGTATACATACACAGGGGCGGACCTTCCTACAGGCGATATAGGCGGTCGCCTAGAGCGCCACCCAGAGGGGGGCGCCAAAATGTTTTCTTTTTCTTTTTGGCGCCCCCCTCTATATCTAACATAAGGGAAAATTAGCCAAAAATCTAAAACGGTCGGTCGGTCTGAGCCTCAGCTTTAGGTGTTCACAGTCAGAACATGCTAGAGCGCTGTGCATTGATGGGTATCGGTCAAGTGTTTATAGAATTGAGCGTTGAGGAAAGAAAGACTAACGTTAGAGAACTATGAAGAGGCAAAAGCCATCCGGCCATCCAGTTTAAAAAGAGAAGAAAAGAAGAAGACGAGAAATGTGCGAAGGTGAAAGGTATGCAATTTTGTACAACTTCCAAGACCTGCCACACCAAGAGCTGATGAAGCAAGCAGAGGCACTTGTACACACCTTAAACCATGGAGGGCAATCTGATTTGGATGGGAAGGAGCTGGCTCAGGAGTTGGACAATTTGATGTGATTGATGACTTTGCAGCGAGGAAGGCCAGAAGGATTGCACTGTAAATGGAAACCAGTAGGAGCTACAGGCTAACCTTGAAGTGTGATGATAGGGAGTGGAATGTAAATAGTTCTTTAGACAAAGTGAATTTGTAATTTTTATTTATTTGTTTGTTTATTTAGCATATTATATTTTGATTATATATGTGTAACATATTTTACAATACATACTTTTCTTTTAAAGCAAATTTGCACGTTATTTTATTGTTTGTTATTATTATTATTATTATTATTATTATTATTATTATTATTGTGTGTTAGCTAAGTTGTTTATTTGTTTTAATTCTTTAGTGTGCACTTTACATTTATTCTTAGCTCTTGTTCTTGCTTGTAAAAAATAAAGGTGCAGTACTTTACTGTATAACTGTTAACCCTTTCACTGCCACACGACGGAGGGTTAACCCTTTACTATCACACAACCGACGGTCGTGAAAGGGTTAACCTTCGGTGTATTGTCGCAGTGAAAAGGGTTAACTGGTTGGTAGCGCGGCGATGTTTTAATTTTTTTTTCAGACCGACCGACCGTTTTAGATTTTTGGCTCATTTTCCCTTATGTTAGAATTTTTTGGTGAATCTCGCCTAGGGCGCCAAATGTGCTAGGTCCGCCCCTGTACATACATACATACATACATACATACATACATACATACATACATACATACATACATACATACATACATACATACATACATACATACATACATACATACATACATACATACATACATACATACATACATACATACATACATACATACATTCCTACTGTCTCAATAAAGAACCTTCTCTCCTGTGTCTCCTCTACTCTGTCTCCCTCTCAGCCTTCCTACTGTCTCAATAAAGAACCTTCTCTCCTGTGTCTCCCCTACTCTGTCTCCCTCTCAGCCTTCCTACTGTCTCAATAAAGAACCTTCTCTCCTGTGTCTCCCCTGCTCTGTCTCCCTCTCAGCCTTCCTACTGTCTCAATAAAGAACCTTCTCTCCTGTCTCCCCTACTCGGTCTCCCTCTCAGCCTTCCTACTGTCTCAATAAAGAACCTTATCTGGGCGGCTGGGTGGCGCAGCGGACTAAGCGTTCGTCACCAACGCAAGAGACACTGGTATCGAATCCGGCTGTCAGCGTTGCCTTCGGCTTGGCCGGCCGTCATACTGGCTCAATTGGCAGAGTCAGCGGGAGGAAAGCCGGTGGGTGGTAATCTGGTTGTTGTAAACAGCGACTCCTACAGGTCGGTCAGGGCGCCTGCACAGCGAGGAAGGGAGAGGGTGAGAGTAGTGTGAGCCTCCCACACGTCACACCTCACCAATGAGACTGGGGTTAGACTAGTGTTTTTGTGGCTCGTTTTTATACGTTTTTGAATACGTTTCATGTCCCTATTACACAGAAATGCGTTTTTTGGCGTTTTTTTGTGGATACGGCTGAAACGCTAAATTGTGTTTGCGTTTTGGAGAACCCCTAAAAAACACGGCGACAACAGCCGTGTAGTCTGCACGGAGCCGTTGTTGCGAAAACGCCCATGCGCAGTAGATACCATCTGCGTGCCCTTCCGGTGACAACAGAGTGTGTGTGTGTGTGTGTGTTTGGGACAGAGGCAGAGCTGTCCCAAATAGCTGCAGCTACCATGTGTTGTCAAGTTATTGTTATAAGGATCCCAGTCCAAGCTACAACAGTCTGCATTCCCTTAACAATTGTTTGTATTGAGCCGTATTGTATTGTACCCATATGCAATATGTTAAATAAAGTTTACATCCATTCATTCTGCTAGCATTACCACTGGCTAACATGAGCTAGCATTAGCTATCAGACCCTGTTAGCTCAAAGCTCCTCTTTCAACTTAACAAGCATTAAACAAAAAGGCCCAGTCATCTATTCACCTTTGTTTAATACACACAGCGTTGTCTCTAATGTTATCTAACTATTGATAGCTCCCGATATCATCAGTTTGGTGCTGGCTAACTAGCGTGAGCTAACGTTAGCTTCTAGCCACAATGCTATACTGTTATAATGGCATACTCCATTGACGTTAGCATGCAGCTAACAATGCTACCGATCTTTTTTTAGACTAAACTATCCGCTCTTGGTGGTCACTTGTGTTGATGTTAGTTTTGTTTCATCAACAAATGACAGGCAGAACACACAGTGAATGTATCCGTTTTGTTTATTGCACTTTTATTAGGCTTTGCTGAAAAAGAATTGCTGCATTGAGTAAATAGGCAAGATGGTGGCGCCCATAGGCGCCTGCCTTGTTGACATTTTCTTTGCTGGAGCTTCCAGGAAGTGTATTGGCACATTCAAGTTCTGATTGGTTGAAATTGCCTTCATGTTCGCCACCTACTGCCACCTACTGCTTTGGCAGTGTACTACATCAGTGTGCTCAGGTGACAAAAACGAAAGTGTGACTCGAGGCTGCGACGTCGCGGCGAAACGCATATGACAATGAAACGAAAGGTGTAACCGCAGCTTGAGAGTCCGCGCTGGCAGGTGAAAAGAAGTGGCTGGCTGACTCCATGTATCGGAGGGGACATGTGATAGTATCTATCAACCCTCCCTAGACGGACCAGTGGGGGGCACATGTGAGCAACGACCAGGAAGGGGAGGGGGGAATTGGCATGACGACTAAATTGGGATGGGAGAAAAACACAGAAAAACAGGAGGAGAAAAAGTGGATACAAAAATAAAAATAAAGAACCTTATCTCCTGTGTCCCCTCTACTCTGTCTCTCTCTCAGCCTTCCTACTGTCTCAATAAAGAACCTTCTCTCCTGTCTCCCCTACTCTGTCTCCCTCTCAGCCTTCCTACTGTCTCAATAAAGAACCTTCTCTCCTGTGTCTCCTCTTTGATTGATTGATTGAAAACTTTATTAACAGATTGCAGAATGGGTACAGTACAGTACAGCTCAATACATACAATTGTTAAGGGGATGCAGACCAGAGAAAGACTTTCGTCTTGTTTACATCAGGGTCCTCCATTTTCAATTCATCGTAACATATATGACATACAGATAGACAGTACTGCTACATCTATACATTTATGACATACCAGATTTGCAAATACAGTACTGTTTGTGATACGAAAAGAGTCCAGAAAAAAAGTATATACATTTGACGTAGAAACTGTACATTGGAGGAGGTTGGGTAGGTGGGGGGGGGGGGTACTGTACATTGGAGGTCAGACAAAGCTTTCCAAAAGCTCAAACAGTGAACTCCAAGCCCACGTGGTTGAACTAAAAATTCAAAGAAACAGACTAAGAAATGACGTAAACACCATGATCAGAACCGCAAAAAGAAATTTCATCAACGACAAAACTGAGGAAAACAAAAACAAACCCTGCGAACTTTGGAAATTACTCAATAATCAACTAGGCTGCAGTAAAAAACTTAAAACCAGATTCTCAAACATAAACATAAAGACAGACAACACGCTCATCACAGACAAGCTGGATGTAGCCAATTACTTAAACATCTTCTTCACAAACATAGCCACAACACTGGTAAACAAACTACCCTCCCACTCAGGGCATTATGGGGTAGAACACATAGTAGCATACTACAAAAACCTAGGGGTCCACAAAGACGACTTCAAACTTGAAATGGTAACAACCGATGAGGTACTCAAAAAATTGAGCGCCCTCCAACCTAACAAGGCCACTGGCCATGACAACATCCCCTCCAAATTCCTCAGAGACGCAGCAGCCGCCATCACCCCAGTCATCACACACATAATAAACCTCTCTATAAAACAGGGGCACGTCCCCAAGGACTTCAAAATTGCGAGAGTGACCCCTCTGCACAAAAAGGGCAGCAAATTAGATCCAGGCAACTACCGCCCTGTTTCTATTCTTACCTCCATCTCGAAAGTCATGGAGAAAATAGTCTACGAACAGGTCGAAAAGTACCTGGCGGAAAAAAATCTAATCTACGAATTCCAATCTGGCTTCAGAACGTCCCACTCCACTGACACATGCCTCCTCTATTTGAACGACCACATCAAACAAGAGGTGGACGCGGGCAAATACTGCGGCATGGTCATGCTGGACCTACAAAAGGCATTCGACACTGTCAATCACTCCATTCTAATGGACAAGCTAAAAGCAATTGGTTTTGATAGCTTATCAGTGAGCTGGATGCAATCCTACCTGGAGGGGAGAGAACAGATGGTAGAGGTAAACGGTACTCTATCCCCCCCCCCTCACAGTGATTGATTGATTGATTGATTGATTGATTGAAAACTTTATTAACAGATTGCAGAATGGGTACAATACAGTACAGCTCAATACACACAATTGTTAAGGGGATGCAGACCAGAGAAAGACTTTCGTCTTGTTTACATCAGGGTCCCCCATTTTCAATTCATCAGGACATATATGACATAAATGACATACAGATAGTCAGTACTGCTACATCTATACATTTATGACATACCAGATTTGCAAATACAGTACTGTTTGTGATACAGAAGGAGTCAGGAAAAGGGAGTATATACATTTGACGTAGAAACTGTACATTGGAGGAGGTTGGGTGGGGGGGGGTTGGGTACACTGGGATATTGACAACCATACTGGGTAATCTACATTGGAGGTGGTTGGGGGGGGGGCACACTGTATAAGCAAGCAAAACTGTACATTGAGGGGGGGGGGGGAGACACTGTACAAACAAACAAAATTGTACATTGGACTATTGACAAAACCATACTAGGTAAATGACTGTACATTGGAGGGGGTTGGGTTAGGATATTTACAGGGGCCAGTGTTGAATTGCAGTCTCCCGTAGGTGTCCCTTGAGAGAGGTTTTGAAAGTGGGTAGTGATCCACATTCCTTTACAGCTTTGGGTAGGGCGTTCCACATTGATGTGGCATAATTGCGAAACGTGTTTAGTCCCTTATTTGAGCCGAATCTGGGTTTAACTCTGGGTGAGCTGTGGTGTTCCACAAGGAAGCATACTAGGACCGCTACTCTTCCTAATTTATGCAAATGACATGTCGTCAGCCTGTGACTGCAACTTGTTCCTGTTTGCGGACGACTCAGCCCTGCTGGTCTCTGACAAGAACAAGTTGCAGGTTGAAAAAACCCTCAGCTCGGAACTAGGCAAAATCTGCATATGGCTCGCTGATAACAAACTATCATTACACATGGTAAAAAAAGAGTCCATTCTCTTCGGTTCAAATAACAAACTCAGCAAGACCGACGGCTTCTCAGTTACAGTGGGTGACAATATTGTCACAAGGAAAGACGAAATTACCTACCTGGGTTCCATCCTAGAGGCAAATCTTTCCTGTGACAAAATGGCATCCAATGTAATAAAAAAAAGTCAACCAACGAACTAGATTCTTGTACCGGATCTCCTCCCTGGTAAACAAGAATACCCTGAAGACTCTGGCAGGAGCACTCATTCAAGGGTACTATGACTATGCATGCACCTCATGGTACCAAAGCACCTCAAAGGCGCTTAAAACAAAATTACAAACATCACAAAACAAACTGGTCAGACTACTACTTGACCTGAACCCCAGAACCCACCTCACCCCTGCCCACTTTGACAACCTAGGATAGCTTAGAGTAGACGACAGAGTACAGCAACTTGCAATGGGCCTGGTCTACAAGATACACTATACGACCGGGGTGCCCATGTACATGTCAAAATACTTCCCAAAGGTCAGTGAATACCACAACCACTACACCAGAGGAAGCTCAACAAATCATGTTAAACCCAGATTCGGATCAAACAAGGGACTAAACACGTTTCGCAATTATGCCACAACAATGTGGAACGCCCTACCCAAAGCTGTAAAGGAATTTATACAACGGGATGCAAATTTCTCGATTCTGATTGGCTGAAACAGTCATTTTACACGTGTTTATTCTTCACAATTCCACGCTCTTTGTCCCAGGACCCGCCCACAACCGAATCACTATCACTCCGCGTGCGAGTTAAAAAAAATAAACAAGATGGCGGACAATAATCTTTACAAATGGATATGTTGATAGCGTCAAAACGACTAAATATAAAGCGATTCTGTCAAGGCGAATGTCTTAGACGTTTAAACAATGTTGGATGATGTAATTGATGGGTCATGAATCATTGTGTAGCAAAAGAAAAATCGCTGATTGATTGATTGATAAATTTGCAATTTTCTTTTCAATTTCTACTTCCTTCTCCCTGACTGCAGCTTTCACTGTCACACTGTCCGACGCTGGCGTACCCACCCACACACACACACACACACACACACACACACACACACACACACACACACACTCCTGTCTGCAAGAGTCAGACTGAGAGAGAAGCAGCGCTGTTTTAAGTGAGCATGGTCTATTGAATTGATTGATTGGTTGATTGCTAATTTTAATGTACGCCTGATTTCCAACTGGTTAAGTTTAGGCTAAAAAAATAAATAAAAAAATAGGGCGAAGAAAACTTTTTTTTTCTTATAGGGCAAAGAAAACTTTTTAATTTGTTTTACCTACTTTCTATAGAAGCATCTAAGAATGAAGTTCTATAGAAAGTAGGTCTGCATCCCCTTAACAATTGTGTGTATTGAGCCGTACTGTATTGTATCCATTCTGCATCTGGTAATACAATTTTCAATCAATCAATCAATCATTCCAATAACCACTAACTTCATAATTAAAAACTAAAGAAAAGTTGGATGTGTTAGTTGGTTGGATGTCTTAGTTGAAAGGCAGTTGGATGTGTTAGTTGGTTGGATGCCTTAGTTGAAAAGCAGTTGGATGTGTTAGTTCCAATAACACACAGTTGGATGTGTTAGTTGGTTGGATGCACTTCAAGCTGCTTCCACATGGAGGCAACTTCTCTCAACCATTCCAATAACACACAGTTGGATGTGTTAGTTGGTTGGATGCACTTCAAGCTTCTTCCACATGGAGGCAACTTGTCTTTTTTGTAGTTGTGGGAACTACTTTTTCTGGCGGATGGTTTTTTCAATAAATCTTCGATTAATGTGTGTTTATTGTATAGCAATAAGGTTGGATGAATGTGGCAGTTGTATAAAAGCATTACACCACTTGTAGTCGTGATTTGTGAACAATAAACCATGCCTAGGGGGGTCTAACGACCACCCCTAGGCATGGTTTATTGTTCACAAACCACTCCTGCGCGTGATGTAATGCTTAAGTGAATCCCTGCCCACATTCAAAACTGCTCTTAAAGAGCACCTACGGGAGGCTGCAATTCGAAACTGGCCACCGTAAATGCCCAAAACCCCCACCACCTCCTAATAGACAGTCTCCTCCCCACCACATGTATATATTCCCTCCCCGCCGTATGTATATTTCTCTCCCACCCACCCACCCCCTCCTAATGTACAGTCCCCTCCCCATCATATGTATATACTCTGTCAGGATCTAGGGGTAACAGTACTGTATATTTGAATACCGTTTATGTCACAAATGTATCAGTACTAAATACCTATATGTCCCTATGCCATAAATGTCATGTATGTTGTGTATGTCATAAATGTCTATATGCATTGAAAATGGGGGACCCTGATGGAAACAAGACAAAGCCGTACTGTATTGTACCCATTCTGCAATCTGTTAAATAAAGTTTTCATTCATTCATTCATTCATTCATTCATTCATTCATTCATTCATTCATTCATTCATTCATTCATTCATTCATTCAGGTGGTTGGGTGGGTGGGGGGGGGAGGTTGGGTAGGAGTGGGGGGGAGGTTGGGTAGGAGGGGTGGGTGGAAGACACTGTACAACTGTACAAGCAAAACTGTACATTGGAATATTGACAAGACCATACTTGGTCATTTTTACTGTACATTGGAGGGGGTTGTGTTGGGACATTTACAGGGGCCAGTTTCGAATTGCAGTCTCCCGTAGGTGTTTTTTGAGAGTGTTTTTGAAAGTGGGTAGTGATTCACATTCCTTTACAGCTTTGGGTAGACAGCTCTACTCTGTCTATGTTGCGGGTCCAAAATGAATGTAGTTGTTTACATGTTGCATGCATGTATCCCCTCCCTACTTCCCATTTAGAATAGAATAGAATAGAAGTACTTTATTGATTCCGAGGGAAATTCAGCACTACAGAACACTCACAATGAACATTTAGGTAGTCAAAAATCACAAATAAGAATAGAAATACAGTCAAGGATATACATTCAAAAATATGTATATACATTCTAAAATATACAGCCAAATATATACAGTAATATACAGTACAAATGTTAAATGTAGATGTAGAGAGTCCAGGAAGATATGTAAGAGTTTGTACTGTCACTCTATGCTCAGTGAGGCGTGTGGAATGCAACTGAGTGGATGAATGGCATGGCGGTGCTCTCTAGTGCGACATCTAGTGGCGGAATGTTATCTATAGCACCTTTAAACATGGTCACAGACTTACTTTTGGCATCTATGAGGCGTTCCCGGGGGTGCAGGTCTGGAGCAGACAGCTGTTCCTTCACCTTGCTAATGTCTTTATGGTGGATGTAATCAAAAAGGCTCTGCCCAATGAGCTCCAGCTGGAAGAACAAAATTACATACTGTTACATTTACATTTAGTCATTTAGCTGAACACTTTTATCTGTATTCCTCAGCCTTCCTACTGTCTCAATAAAGAACCTTATCTCCTGTGTCTCCTCTACTCTGTCTCCCTCTCAGCCTTCCTACTGTCTCAATAAAGAACCTTCTCTCCTGTGTCTCCTCTACTCTGTCTCCCTCTCAGCCTTCCTACTGTCTCAATAAACAACCTTCTCTCCTGTGTCTCCCCTACTCTGTCTCCCTCTCAGCCTTCCTACTGTCTCAATAAAGAACCTTCTCTCCTGTGTCTCCCCTACTCTGTCTCCCTCTCAGCCTTCCTACTGTCTCAATAAAGAACCTTCTCTCCTGTGTCTCCCCTACTCTGTCTCCCTCTCAGCCTTCCTACTGTCTCAATAAATAACCTTCTCTCCTGTGTCTCCTCTACTCTGTCTCCCTCTCAGCCTTCCTACTGTCTCAATCAAGAACCATCTCTCCTGTGTCTCCTCTACTCTGTCTCCCTCTCAGCCTTCCTACTGTCTCAATAAAGAACATTCTCTCCTGTGTCTCCTCTACTCTGTCTCCCTCTCAGCCTTCCTACTGTCTCAATAAAGAACCTTCTCTCCTGTGTCTCCTCTACTCTGTCTCCCTCTCAGCCTTCCTACTGTCTCAATAAACAACCTTCTCTCATGTGTCTCCCTCTCAGCCTTCCTACTGTCTCAATAAAGAACCTTCTCGCCTGTGTCTCCCCTACTCTGTCTCCCTCTCAGTCTTCCTACTGTCTCAATAAAGAACCTTCTCTCCTGTGTCTCCCCTACTCTGTCTCCCTCTCAGCCTTCCTACTGTCTCAATAAATAACCTTCTCTCCTGTGTCTCCCCTACTCTGTCTCCCTCTCAGTCTTCCTACTGTCTCAATAAATAACCTTCTCTCCTGTGTCTCCCCTACTCTGTCTCCCTCTCAGCCTTCCTACTGTCTCAATAAATAACCTTCTCTCCTGTGTCTCCCCTACTCTGTCTCCCTCTCAGTCTTCCTACTGTCTCAATAAAGAACCTTCTCTCCTGTGTCTCCCTCTCAGCCTTCCTACTGTCTCAATAAAGAACCTTCTCTCCTGTGTCTCCTCTACTCTGTCTCCCTCTCAGTCTTCCTACTGTCTCAATAAAGAACCTTCTCTCCTGTGTCTCCCCTACTCTGTCTCCCTCTCAGCCTTCCTACTGTTGAACATTGTCGAACTTGAGTGCTACAGTCTTGAGTGCATAGTAGTATAGACATATTAGCATAACAGGTAGTAATATAGGCACAGTAGATTACTTAGTAGCAAAGAGCATAATAGTAAAATAGTATGAAGGTTAGTATTATTATTTATTATTATTCTTTTTTATTTCAGATATTGATTGAAGATGTGTGTTTTTAGTCACACAGAAAAGAATAGTGCTGTATATATATACCATATATATACATATATATATTTATATTTACCACATATCTGTCTGTACATACCTGCATATCTACAAACTGTATCTGTAGATACTATATCTATATCTGTACATAGCCTACTCTTACTAGTAACGCTGCTGGCCAGTATGACTGACTACCATAGAGTCTTTATATCTGTATCACTGTACATATTAATACTACACTCTGTACATACATCTGATTAGCACTATTACTCAGTAGCACTCATTTATATATTTTGTACCCAGTTTAATCACCTGTAGCCTACATTGTATATTACTACTGCACTTTAATGTTACATTTGCACTCTGACTGGATGCCAAACTTATTTTCGTTGTACTGTACTTCTGCTGCATGATGACAATACATTTGAATCTAAGATAATCTAATCGAATCTAGAAGAACCAACGTAAAGTCAAGTGGATCGTGTATTCTGAATGTATTGTCTATAGTGATCACTGACCCTGCTGAAGCTCAGGACTTTGGAAACGGACTCTGATGTGAAAAGGATCTTCCCACGATCACAACTCACCACTACGAGGAAACCATCAGCTGCCTGGGAGAGAGAGAGAGAGGGGGAGAGAGAGAGGGAGGGGGGAGATAGAGAGAGAGGGAGGGGGAGAGAGGGGGGGAGAGAGGGAAGGAGGGGGAGAGAGAGAGAGGGGGAGGGGGAGAGAGAGAGGGGGAGAGAGAGAGAGGGGGAGGGGGAGAGAGAGAGGGGGGAGATAGAGGGAGGGGGGAGAGAGAGGGGGGGAGAGAGAGAGGGGGGAGAGAGAGAGGGAGGGGGGAGAGAGAGGGGGGGGAGAGAGGGAGGGGGAGAGAAAGGGAGAGAGAGGGGGGGAGAGAGGGAGGGGGGAGAGAGGGAGGGGAGAGAGAGAGAGAGAGAGGGAGGGGGGAGAGAGAGGGAGGGGGGAGAGAGAGGGAGGGGGAGAGAGGGGGGCAGAGAGAGAGAGGGGTGACAGAGAGAGAGACAGAGAGAGACAGAGAGGGAGGGGGGAGAGAGAGGGAGGGGGAGAGGGAGAGAGAGGGAGGGAGGGGGGGAGAGAGGGGGGCAGAGAGAGAGGGGGGCAGAGAGAGACAGAGAGAAATAGAGAGAGGGGGTGAGAGAGAGAAAGAGACAGGGGGGAAAGAGAGAGGGAGGGGGGAGAGAAACGGAGAGACAGACAGAGAGAGAGAGAGAGAGAGAGAGAGAGAGAGAGAGAGAGAGAGAGAGAGAGAGAGAGAGAGAGAGAGAGAGAGAGAGAGAGAGAGAGAGAGAGAGAGAGAGAGAGAGAGACAGCGAGGGAGAAACAGAGAGAGAGAGAAAAGAGAGGGAGACAGAGAGAGAGGGGGGAGGGAGAGAGGGAGAGAAAGAGAAAGGGAGAGAGAGAAAGAGAGAGAGACAGAGAAAGAGAGACAGAGAGGGAGAAACAGAGAGAGAGAAAAGAGAGGGAGACAGAGAGAGAGAAAAAGAGAGAGAAACAGAGAGAGAGAGAGAGAGAGAGAGAGAGAGAGAGAGAGAGAGAGAGAGAGAGAGATATAGTGAGACAGAGAGAGAGAGAGAGAGAGAGAGAGAGAGAGAGAGAGAGAGAGAGAGAGAGAGAGAGAGAGAGAGAGAGAGAAGGAATGTGCAGTTTTAGCTGCAAAATATGTCAATTCATGTCACAAGAAAAGGGACAACCAGTAGGACACATATACTGTATATATATACATCTACCATGTTTTACTCACCGCACCATCTCCTGTATTTCTTTGATCTTATATTGTTATGTTGTTTGTTGTTTATGTCATAATTGTGCTTTGGCAACATTTGTGAAATGTCATGCCAATAAAGCTTTTTTAATTGAATTTAATTTAATTGAGAGTGTTATGGTTTGTAACCGACCCCAATCGCACAACACAAGACAGGTATGAGAGTAAGCCAAGAACTGGGCATTTATTGAAAACAACAGAAAACGGCACTGTCCCTTTAAGGCTATGGTTAGACTAGTGTATTCCTAGCGTTTTTTTATGCGTTTTTGACGACGTTTGATGTCCTATCTACACAGAAATGCGTTTTTTGGCGTTTTTTTGTGGATACGGCTGAAACGCAAAATTGTGTTTGCGTTTGGAGATACGCAAAAAAAACGAATCGACAACAGCGTGTAGTCAGCACGGAGCAGTTGTTGCGAAAACGCCCATGCGCAGTAGATACCATCTGCGTGCCCTTCCGGTGACAACAGTGTGTGTGTTTGGGACAGAGCTCTGTGTCCCAAATAGCTTCAGCTACCATGTGTTGTCAAGTTATTGTTATAAGGACCCCAGTCCAAGCTACAACAGTCTGCATTCCCTTAACAATTGTTTGTATTGAGCCGTATTGTATTGTACCCATATGCAATATGTTAAATAAAGTTTACATCCATTCATTCTGCTAGCATTACCGATTGCATGAGCAGCTGGCTAACGTGAGCTATCAGGATTCAGACCCTGTTAGCTCAGAGTTCCTCTTTCAACTTAACAAGCATTAAACAAAATGGCCCAGTCATCTATTCACCTTTGTTTAATACACACAGCGTTGTCTCTAATGTTATCTAACTACTGATAGCTCGCGATATCATCAGTTTTGGTGCTGGCTAAGTAGCGTGAGCTAACGTTAGCGTCTAGCCACAATGCTATATTGTTATAATGGCATACTCCATTGACGAGCAGCTGGCTAACGTGAGCTATCAGGATTCAGACCCTGTTAGCTCAGAGCTCCTCTTTCAACTTAACAAGCATTAAACAAAATGGCCCAGTCATCTATTCACCTTTGTTTAATACACACAGCGTTGTCTCTAATGTTATCTAACTACTGATAGCTCGCGATATCATCAGTTTTGGTGCTGGCTAAGTAGCGTGAGCTAACGTTAGCTTCTAGCCACAATGCTATATTGTTATAATGGCATACTCCATTGACGTTAGCATGCAGCTAACAATGCTACCGATAGTTTTTTAGACTAAACTATCCGCTCTTGGTGGTCACTTGTGTTGATGTTAGTTTTGTTTCATCAACAAATGACAGGCAGAACACACAGTGAATGTATCCGTTTTGTTTATTGCACTTTTATTAGGCTTTGCTGAAAAATTATTGCTGCATTGAGTAAATAGGCAAGATGGTGGCGCGGCATAGGCGCCTGCCTTATTGACATTTTCTTTGCTGGAGCTTCCACCAGGAAGTGTATTGGCACATTCGTTCTGATTGGTTGAAATTGCCTTCATGTTTGCCACCTACTGCCACCTACTGCTTTGGCAGTGTACTACATCAGTGTGCTCGGCTGACAAAAACGAAAAAAAAACGAAAGTGTGACTCAGGCGCACGACGTCGCGGCGATACGCATATGAAAACAATACGAAGATGATACAAAAGGTGTAACCGCAGCCTAAGGGAGAACACAAATTACGGGAAAACAAGAAATGGGAAAAATAGGCACAGTGCCTTTAAGAGGCGAGCTGGCTAAGGGGAAGGCTAAGGGAAGGCTAACGGACAGGGCCAGGGCAAGGGAACAGGGCAGGAACAGGGAGGACTAGGAGGACTGGACAGGGAAGACTAGGAGGACTGGACAAGGAGGACTAGGAGGACTAGAAGGACTGGACAGGGAGGACTAGGAGGACTAGAGAGGGGAAACAGGGACAGAGGCCCGCGGAGGCGGGCTGGGGACAGGGAGGACTAGGAGGACTAGAAGGACTGGACCGGGAGGACTAGGAGGACTAGAAGGACTGGACAGGGAGGACTAGGAGGACTAGAAGGACTGGACAGGGAGGACTAGGAGGACTAGAGAGGGGAAACAGGGACAGAGGCCCGCGGAGGCGGGCTGGGGACAGGGAGGACTAGGAGGACTAGAAGGACTGGACAGGGAGGACTAGGAGGACTAGAGAGGGGAAACAGGGACAGAGGCCCGCGGAGGCGGGCTGGGGACAGGGAGGACTTAGAAAACAGGGTTAAGGCCTTGGACTGGGCGAGGGCTGGAGCTGCTTACAGGGAGGAGTAGGAGGGCGCAGGCTAGACGTCTGGAGGAGAGCGCGCCGGCTCGGAGAGCGCATCTGGCGCGGAGGTCTGAGTGGTGCGCGTCTGCTTGGAGTACGCGCCGGTACGGAGAGCGCATCTGGCGCGGAGGTCTGAGTGGTGCGCGTCTGCTTGGAGTACGCGCCGGTACGGAGAGCGCATCTGGCGCGGAGGTCTGAGTGGTGCGCGTCTGCTTGGAGTACGCGCCGGTACGGAGAGCGCATCTGGCGCGGAGGTCTGAGTGGTGCGCGTCTGCTTGGAGTACGCGCCGGTACTGAGAGCGCATCTGGCGCGGAGTCTGGATGCGCGTCTGGATGCGCGTCTGGAGTGAAGAGCGCGTCTGGCTCGGAGGTCTGGAGTGGAACACTGGAATACCTCCCGTAGAGGATTAGAGAGCGCAGTACAGTGTCTCCCTCCAGGCAAACGGCGACAGGTGGCGAAGGCTTGAGCGCATCTCACGCCGGAGATGAAACAGCATAACAGACAGAAACAGAAACTCCCGTAGGAGCCTACAGATTGAGAACCTCCCGTAGGAGTTTGCTGATAGAGATATGATACGGAACGACCCGACCAGGACTGAGGGGAAGAGCGAGGTATTTAAAGCCCAACAGGGGCGCTAATTAGAATACACATCAGGTGCGTGATGGTAATTGATACTCGAACTAGAAGTGTGAGTTCGGCACGGACCAATCAAACACATAATGACAGATAGTCCAAGGGTGTGGGCTGCTGAAGAGCAGACGAGGCTAAACGGGCGCGAGGGTGGGGGCTGGAGAAGTGAGGAGAGCAGGGAATTAAAGGTCCAGGGAAAGGCGAACCTCACAGTACTCCCCCCTCCACGGGAGCCACCGGGCGACCCAAAAATACAGACAGAGGGGCAGGGGAAATGACCAGGCAACAAAACAAAAAATTGGGCCATGCTAGCGGGGAAGCTACACCAAAAGCGGGGCTAGCAAAGGGGCAGGGTAGCCGAGGGGTAACTAGGGAAGCCGAGGGGTAACCAGAGGAGCTGAGGGGTAACTAAAGGAGCTGAGGGGTAACCAGAGGAGCTGAGGGGTAACTAGAGGAGCTGAGGGGTAACAGCCAGGGCACTGATAGCTACAGGGCCTATGCTAGCTGTACTGCTACATTAACATAGAGGCTGCGCTAGCTGCCGGAGCTAGGCTAGCAGACAGGGCTGGAACAGGGGCACTGGAGAGGGGAACAGGGAAGGGGCTAGCAGAGGGAAAGGGTAGCTGCCAGGGCACTGATAGCTACAGGGCCTATGCTAGCTGTACTGCTACATTAACATAGAGGCTGCGCTAGCTGCCGGAGCTAGGCTGGCAGACAGGGCTGGACCAGCATGAGAGAACAAGCTAGCTGGAAGGACAGTCCTAGCTGTGGGAGAAAACTGACCGTGCTAGCTGAAGGGGCAGTCCTAGCAGTGGGGAAACTGACCTTGCTAGCTGAAGGGGCAGTCCTAGCAGTGGGAGAGAACTGACCTTGCTAGCTGAAGGGGCAGTCCTAGCAGTGGGAGAGAACTGACCTTGCTAGCTGAAGGGGCAGTCCTAGCAGTGGGGAAACTGACCTTGCTAGCTGAAAGGGCAGTCCTAGCAGTGGGAGAAAACTGACCTTGCTAGCTGAAGGGGCAGTCCTAGCAGTGGGGAAAACTGACCTTGCTAGCTGAAGGGGCAGTCCTAGCAGTGGGGAAAAACTGACCTTGCTAGCTGAAGGGGCAGTCCTAGCAGTGGGGAAAACTGACCTTGCTAGCTGAAGGGGCAGTCCTAGCAGTGGGAGAAACTGACCTTGCTAGCTGAAGGGGCAGTCCTAGCAGTGGGGAAAACTGACCTTGCTAGCTGAAAGGGCAGTCCTAGCAGTGGGGAAACTACACAAAAAGTGGAGGCCATGCAGAGGGACCGGGTTAGCTGCCTGGGCATGGCTAGCTACAGGGCCTATGCTAGCTGCAAGGGCTGCATTAACATAGAGGCTGTGCTAGCAGCCGGGGCTAAGCTAGCAGACCGGGGCCATGCTGGTAGTAGAGGCCTGGCAAGCTGCAGGGGAGCTAACGAGGCTAACAGGGAAGCTAACAGGGGAGACTAACAGGCTAAACAGGGGAGCTAACAGGGAAGCTAACAGGGGAGACTAACAGGCTAACAGGGGAGCTAACAGGGAAGCTAACAGGGGAGCTAACAAAGGCTAACAGGGGAGCTAACAGGGGAGACTAACAGGCTAACAGGGGAGCTAACAAGCTAACAGGGGAGCTAACAGGGAAGTCAACAGGGGAACTAACAAGGGCTAACAGGGGAGCTAACAGGGGAGACTAACAGGCTAACAGGGGAGCTAACAGGGGCTAACAGGGGAGCTAACAGGGGAATCAACAGGGGAACTAACAAGGCTAACAGGGGAACTAGAGAAAAAAAAAAAAAAGGCAAACTCAACATACACCGTCTGTGCTGGCTGGGGTCGTCGACTGGTCGGGTCGTACTGTTATGGTTTGTAACCGACCCCAATCGCACAACACAAGACAGGTATGAGAGTAAGCCAAGAACTGGGCATTTATTGAAAACAACAGAAAACGGCACTGTCCCTTTAAGGGAGAACACAAATTACAGGAAAACAAGAAATGGGAAAAATAGGCACAGTGCCTTTAAGAGGCGAGCTGGCTAAGGGGAAGGCTAAGGGAAGGCTAACGGACAGGGCCAGGGCAAGGGAACAGGGCAGGAACAGGGAGGACTAGGAGGACTGGACAGGGAAGACTAGGAGGACTGGACAAGGAGGACTAGGAGGACTAGAAGGACTGGACAGGGAGGACTAGGAGGACTAGAGAGGGGAAACAGGGACAGAGGCCCGCGGAGGCGGGCTGGGGACAGGGAGGACTAGGAGGACTAGAAGGACTGGACCGGGAGGACTAGGAGGACTAGAAGGACTGGACAGGGAGGACTAGGAGGACTAGAAGGACTGGACAGGGAGGACTAGGAGGACTAGAGAGGGGAAACAGGGACAGAGGCCCGCGGAGGCGGGCTGGGGACAGGGAGGACTAGGAGGACTAGAAGGACTGGACAGGGAGGACTAGGAGGACTAGAGAGGGGAAACAGGGACAGAGGCCCGCGGAGGCGGGCTGGGGACAGGGAGGACTTAGAAAACAGGGTTAAGGCCTTGGACTGGGCGAGGGCTGGAGCTGCTTACAGGGAGGAGTAGGAGGGCGCAGGCTAGACGTCTGGAGGAGAGCGCGCCGGCTCGGAGAGCGCATCTGGCGCGGAGGTCTGAGTGGTGCGCGTCTGCTTGGAGTACGCGCCGGTACGGAGAGCGCATCTGGCGCGGAGGTCTGAGTGGTGCGCGTCTGCTTGGAGTACGCGCCGGTACGGAGAGCGCATCTGGCGCGGAGGTCTGAGTGGTGCGCGTCTGCTTGGAGTACGCGCCGGTACGGAGAGCGCATCTGGCGCGGAGGTCTGAGTGGTGCGCGTCTGCTTGGAGTACGCGCCGGTACGGAGAGCGCATCTGGCGCGGAGGTCTGAGTGGTGCGCGTCTGCTTGGAGTACGCGCCGGTACGGAGAGCGCATCTGGCGCGGAGGTCTGAGTGGTGCGCGTCTGCTTGGAGTACGCGCCGGTACGGAGAGCGCATCTGGCGCGGAGGTCTGAGTGGTGCGCGTCTGCTTGGAGTACGCGCCGGTACGGAGAGCGCATCTGGCGCGGAGTCTGGATGCGCGTATGGATGCGCGTCTGGAGTGAAGAGCGCGTCTGGCTCGGAGGTCTGGAGTGGAACACTGGAATACCTCCCGTAGAGGATTAGAGAGCGCAGTACAGTGTCTCCCTCCAGGCAAACGGCGACAGGTGGCGAAGGCTTGAGCGCATCTCACGCCGGAGATGAAACAGCATAACAGACAGAAACAGAAACTCCCGTAGGAGCCTACAGATTGAGAACCTCCCGTAGGAGTTTGCTGATAGAGATATGATACGGAACGACCCGACCAGGACTGAGGGGAAGAGCGAGGTATTTAAAGCCCAACAGGGGCGCTAATTAGAATACACATCAGGTGCGTGATGGTAATTGATACTCGAACTAGAAGTGTGAGTTCGGCACGGACCAATCAAACACATAATGACAGATAGTCCAAGGGTGTGGGCTGCTGAAGAGCAGGCGAGGCTAAACGGGCGCGAGGGTGGGGGCTGGAGAAGTGAGGAGAGCAGGGAATTAAAGGTCCAGGGAAAGGCGAACCTCACAGAGAGAGAGAGAGAGAGAGAGAGAGAGAGAGAGAGAGAGAGAGAGAGAGAGAGAGAGAGAGAGAGAGAGAGAGAGAGAGAGAATGTAACACAAGAGGTCAGATGTCAAGAGACTGGTTGTTCAGTTGTCTAATTTAGTTTTGAGTATCCATGGCTGGCTTTATGTTGACCTACTTTAAAAGACGTGACTTGAATTCATCAACAGGCAGCACGCCCACTCATAACATGAATGTCTATGGTGCATGTACTATTGAAATAACCATAGCTTGCTAAATTTTCAACCGATTTACAAACGGTTTGGTTTATTACAAACGTTATTAACGTGGCTATGATTCAGGATGCTTGGACATGTTGAAATAATTTTCATGTGAAAGTCCATTATAAGTATGCAGTATGATAACTACATCTCTGACATTTACAAACCAAACCGTTTGAAAAATCGGTTGAAGATTTAGCAAGCTATGGTTATTTCAATAGTACATGCACCATAGACATTCATGTTATGAGTGGGCGTGCTGCCTGTGGCAAGATGGCCGCCATGTGGCAACGTCGGTCTCCATTGGCCAGCAGCGCAGGTGAGTCATCTAGCCTTTGTGTGTGTCTGTGATAACGGCCTACCGTGAGCACAAGGCGCTGGAGGTCGTCTGCGGGGAGGAAAGAAGGCTTGCATGGGGTGTCTGTGGAGGCGCTGGCTGGACCCACTGAGGAAATGAAATACATAACAAGTCAGTTATTATTATTTTTTTTTATCATTATTATATATATTTTTTTAAATAAATTATATAAATTATTTATTACATATTACTACAACTCTGTACATACATCTGATCTTATACCCAGTACATTACTATTGTGTTGACCAAAATATGACAAACACGTTTTTTCAATAATCCTATGTTGTCCTAGAAACAAGAACATACGGTTATTCTATAACCATAGTTATATGAGTATAACGAGCGCTCTGCTCGTAGTTGAACTGTCCCTTTATCCAGTCTCATAATGAATAATTTTCTCCACATGCACACACCCATCCGCCTGGCCACAACCACTTCCGCTCCTCTACATAAGCGGGGTCGTGGCCACACCATCAGCTCCTTCCCAAGTCTTTCACCACCGAAGGCGAAGACCACGGGGCCCTCAGTGAGTCCGAGCAGAGCGCTCGCTATACTCATATAACTATGGTTATAGAATAACCGTATGTTATATATCGTAATAGCTTACGCTCTGCTCGTAGTGGAACACAGGAGCTGAGCAGAGCAGAAGCTCAACAGATGTACCCGCTGAGGCCCCCCACAACCATCAGAACCGGGGAGGACCCGAGCCCCCTGGACCCCCCTAGAGGAGGATGGGAGGGAATCGGATCCGACTGTGCGAAGAGGGTTTAGCACCTCAAAACGCACAGGGTGAGCAGACCGTGGGACTTACCTTCACACAGAAGGACCCGCGACCACTCAGGCACGCATCCCACATGCCACCAGGGAACGGACGGGAAGCAAAACACCCCTGTCACAGCCCCCAACATGACGGGGTCGAAGGTCAAGAACCCAACCCTGTGGCAAGGCCGTAGCAGCGGAGCGCGGAGGAGGACCCAGCCCCAGGAACAACCTGAGGGCCAGGATCCCCCGAAAAAAGGGGGCCCAGTGAGGACAACAAAGCCGTAGCATCGGGACCCCACCAGACGGTCACTGGTGACACGACTCCCCACATCACCAGCGTATCGGACAGGGCCCAAACCAAGAGCAGGCCCTTCCCCCCTTGGCATGCCGCTCTGAAGCACTCCACAAGAGGCTACACCCCCACAACACTGTGGGGCCAGTCGGCGCGCCGGGAAGACAACCCCCAAAGAGGTTGATCCCTCAATCCAGGCAACAGGCCCCAAGAGCATAACTCGACCTGTGCCCGGAGCACTGCGGACTAGACAGCTGGCGCCTAGAACAGTACCCCGGCGGAAGGGGCGTTCGGTATGCTGTGCACCATGTGCAACCTCCACAAACCCGACCCCTCCAGCGGGGTCGAGGTTCAAGAGAAGGCCAACACAATTGGCAGACGTCATGAAAGGTGCGGGGGCACACTCACGGGCAAACGGGGTCAAGCCCGGCCTCAACCCGAGAGTCGACTCTGCTACCAACACACCGGGGAACCAACCACCCCCCTATGTTTAGTTTAACAGGAGGCGGTTGTTCCTTTAACCCACCAAGAAAAAACTCAGAAACATAACTGCGCGTATACACCGGCTATACAGGCAGTACAAGGGTTAACCCAGGCCAACAGGTCGACGAGAACGAGTTCGGACCTGGGCCCGGCGGACCGGGACCTACACGGGGATGCCAGAGGGGTTCAACCGAAAAAGCTCCTCGACAGCCCCCTCCCATCCCCGCCCAGCAGGGGGAGGGAGGGGTGAAAACAAATGGAGAAGGACCAGGCCCCCTAACACAGTGCAAGGTACAACACAGTATGGACCAAGCACATCACTGTGAAGGGCAACTCGTAGTGGCATACATATGACACACACATCCATGATAGCAATCCCTGCGACGCCCGGGCTGACCCGGCATTTTCCCCCCGGAAAAGCACAAAGTCCTTCGGGGTACCAGAACAGCAGATCTGCGCCCCGGCGGACAACGGGTGAACTGACCTGGTCCGGCGCGACCAGAATCAGTCCCGTGTCCTAGTCACGCCGCCATCCCCAGTCCTAAGAGGGGGGTAGGTACGCGCGTCGATCCAAAACATCACAGAGGGCGCCACCAAGATGGTCAGCATGTGAATGCACTGCACCTGGTGGCCCACCCCACGGGCGTGAGACCCCTCCGCCAATGTTTTGATCTACTCCGTCATCTCCCCCCGGAGATGAACGTGAGCCGTCGAGTCTAACCTAGTACACTGGCGCTCGGTAGAGATAAAAAATCTCCTTCCCAGTCGCCCGCATAAAAAAACGCAGTTTCTATGAATTGGGCAACCAAGGCGCGCTAGCCCATAACGTGGTTCCACACCAAAAGCACCCAGGGCCTGCGCTATGTACACATCGAGACCCAAAAAACACATCAATGGTAAATTCTAAGAAAACCAGACAACGTTCCCTCCATGCTGTCTGGGACAAGCAGCAGGAAGCCGGTCAAATAAGACACAGATATGGGTCCCATATGACGCGTCTGACTGAGGGTAAAAAACCCTGTCAACACCGCTCTGTACACAAGAGGGAAGACAGAGAATCCCCCAGAGAGACCTCCACGTGAGTAACAATTGAGAAGATATATGTAGTTACTGAGCCAAGTGACCAAAGGCCCAATACACATTCCAATAGAGAGCAGAGCAGAAAACAAACAGTTTCCAACGCATCGCATCACCCAACCTTGACAATGACAGTGGTCCGTAGTACGGAGCCTGACAGAACTCACGGCAGTCTCATGGCCAATAGAAACACGCCCAGTGACGTATTCCATGGCCGGGTAAATCCTGTGACCCACGTATCCTAATATGGCGTGGGACCAGGGAACTCCCCCCCCCCCCCCCCTTTCCCCTCCCTGTGACGCGCTGACCCCACAGCTCGACAGGGAGACCGACGAATAAGAGGTCCAACCCCCTGGCCAATCAGTAAAAAGGGGGGAGGGGTTTATCAGTTCACCCCCTATGACCCCACACCCCGGATACGATGAAAATAACAAGCAGCGCATGACACCAGTTGTCTAGCATGCTACATGAAAAGCGCATATACCTCTAGGATAAAGCTTAACAGTTTGCACGCCAGCCACAGACGATAAACACGTTTGTGTAAAAAACTGGTTTTTATACAAGGCTTAGGCTCATGTGCGAAAAAACTTGCCAGCCGCATTTTTATACCTTTACCAAGTAAAGAAAAAACAACAGACGTTAAAGAGAGGGTCCAAAGACCTCTGTACAATAGCTACATATGTGATCACTTCTCTAGGCTAACATTCAACCTAGTTGTGGACTTGATGCCACGTTTCCTAAACGTAACATGAATACACACAACCCCTCAGATAAAAAAGGTAAAGTTCACTCTTACTACTGCAAGAAGAACGCCGTATTTTATGATGAGAGGGAGGGACTTTTTATTTAATGTTGGGGGGGGGGGGGGGAAACAGGGGAGTCACTAGCGCCGCCTGCCGCGTGCAGAGCACCGTTTGCCCCCACGGGGAGCCGGCCCGTACCCTCCGGGCGTGGGACGTCTGGCTGCAGCGGTCGCGGCACTCCCTCCACTCCTGGCCTTCTTGGCGGAAGGCCCAGCAGCGGCAGCGGTGATGGTGGCAACGGCCGCAGGCCTCTGCTGGCGTTGCTTCCTCCGGACATCACCGGTGGCATCGGGTCGGGGGAAATGGGGCTGGAGCACGGAGCGCTCCTCCTCCATCTCCCTGCAGGCTGCCGTCATCTGCTGCATGGCCGACCCGAATAGTCCAGCATTGGAGAGGGGGGCCGTGAGCAGCGGAATCCTCCTCTGGTCCGGCACCCGCGCCTGCTCCAGCCAAAGGTGCCGCTGGATGAGAGTGGCCAGGGCGCGCTCCTTCCCGGCGGCTATCACCTGCAGCTGGGTTAGGTGCAGGAAGGCTCCAGCCGCCTGGGCGTGAAGATACCGTTGATGGTCATCTAGTACCGACCCGCCCGCCATCAGCCCCGACATGTAGCGCGCCAGCTACGCGATGTTGGAGGTCGCAGCCAGGCTCTGTGTCGAGGCGATGTACACCTGGTCACTCCACGACGCCAACTGCCTAGCCGACTTCCCCTGGGGAACCGGCCAACGATGCCTTACCCGACCCCGCTTATGTAGAGGAGCGGATGTGGGTGTGGCCAGGCAGATGGGTGTGTGCATGTGGAGAAAATTATTCATTATTAGACTGGATAATGGGACAGTTCCACTACGAGCAGAGCGTAAACTATTACAATATATAACAGTCCTGGTCAAGGAAACTATAAAAGAACCTGGTATTCTGACCTGATGACCCTTCCTTCTTTTATAGTTCCCTTGTTATAGAACGCTGGTGTTCTGACCTGACGACCCTTCCTTCTTTTATAGTTCCCTTGTTATAGAAACCTGGTATTCTGACGTGATGACCCTTCCTTCTTTTATAGTTCCCTTGGTCCTGGAGACTCACCAAGGCATGTACTATATAATCCAAGAAACCCTCTCCCCCTCATCCCCCTCATCCCTCTCTCTCCCCCTCTCTCCCCCTCTCTCCCCCTCACCCCCCTCTCTCCCTCACCCCCCTTCAGCGTCCACTTGATGATAATCATTACCTTTGAGGGTTTTCAGGTGTTGCACGGCCATTCGCAGCACAGTGAGTTTGTCCAGTTTGCGAGCCGTGGGATTAGAGCTGGGGATCGTGGGATTAGGGATCATGGGATGACATCTGGGGATCGTGGGATTAGGGATCATGGGATTAGGGATCATGGGATTAATGATCATGGGATTAGGGATCATGGGATTACAGCAGTTGGGGATCATGGCTGCGAGCTCGTCGATGAGGTTGTTCATCTTGTCTCTTCGCCGCTTCTCTATCTGGCTGTGAGGCTCCCTGCGAAGTGTATTTGACAAACAAATAGCCTCTGGTCACATTCTTCCAATATCTTTGCATTGTGTTGCATTTTGTACTTTAGTTTAGTATATTGTATATTTTGAATAGTGTTTGGTCTTTATTCTTTTTACTTTTATTTACTTATGAAGCACAATCTTAGGGGGCTCATACATAATGTAATGTAATGTACCTTATTTGACAAATAAAACAAAACTTGAACTTGAAACTTGAACTTGAACTATAGGTATATATATATAGTTATATAATAACTAGAGTGCATTAGGCTTTGAACTTCTCCAGAACTCTCTTGGCAGAGCCTGAGGTGTGGCCAGCAAGTGCAGTACCAAGCAGGGCTCTTTTGCCTAGAGGTCACTGTTTGACTGAGTTACAGATCCAAACTTTAAGTAATGGCTTGTAATTAAATGAATGATGGCTATGAACGTGTACATGGGGGCAGTTTACCTGAGGCATTTCATCTTGACCTGTTGATCCCCTCCGTCAGACCTGATAATAAAATATGGAACATAAGAAACACATTTTTATTATTTATTTATAACCAGACTGGAAAACGTCCAAGGACAACGATGTAAATAAGTCATTGCGCCTTTTTCGTTCCTATCCTTGACAAAAGCAAAAGTAATGTGAGTAATGATCTGTATATGTTTTGTTGTCTAAAATAAATACCAAATACCAAATACTGTTTTCAGGAGTTCAAAATTAAATAATAACACCTTAACTCAATGGAGGCCAAACCCGAGATAAGTCGGGTTAACTCGCCAGCGGTTGGGCGCCAGACCCGAGATTTTGGTTTTGGTCGTTTATTCCTTTATTCGATATTTTTATTCATTATTCATCCAGGGACCTTGGTGTTACCATAGGGAATGAGTCTGAGGTCGCCAAAGTGCAATACCGGCTGCATCCAGCTAGATGGCGGTATTGAGCACCCTTTGTAACCTTGTATCTTGGCCTGTGTAATGGCCAAATGTCTCGGGTCTCACATTTCCTTGTCGGGCGATTGGAGCGGTTCTCCTGGTTCCATTAAAGCGCGTAAAATATCCCTGATCCATATGTTGTGGTGGGTTATGCCGTGGACAAAATGGACATCGGATGTACCAGATGGCGATCAAACAATTGGAATATTATTTTTGGAATACTCCCGATCACAGGTAAGGACTATCTGGCGTAAATTGCTTGATCCTGCAATGCTTTTATACCGATCAGGCTGATAAGCGTTTTTAGTGTTCAATACGAATGCCGTTACTGCCAATCAAATAATCAGAAACGACCCCCCCCCCCTTTCATGCATTCATGATGGAACATAATACCTATGATATAGATTTGATTTTGGAATAATAGCGTGTACAGGCAAGAAACGGCAACGTCTATAGTACATTTACATTTACATTTAGTCATTTAGCTGACGCTTTTATCCAAAGCGACTTACAAGTTCTGTACGACAAGCCATCAGGAAGGGCACAACTCTATCAGCTGAGCAACAATGTTCATCAAAGTGTTGAGTGCTACAGTGTAGGTTAGTTTATTAGGACAAGTGCATGACAGTACGGTTAGTTAGGGTTAGATTTTTTTTTTTTTTTTTTTTTTTTTTTTAATTCAGATAATGGTTGAAGAAGTAGTAGAATTGACATATAAGGTTATAACTCAGCATTTCGGGAATTACCCCAGACCGCTCTAAAACCATACTTATATTCACCACGGTATAACACAGGAACGTATGGATGGAAAAATGTATTCTTTTTCACATATTGAACGATAGATAGGTGATGTCAAATGGGCCATAGTATTGTATCCATAGCTATATAGAATATAGTTCTGTATCACACTAGCTCCCGCTCTGCGTCTCATTGCATATATCTCGCTTCAGCATATATACACTGAATACATTTCAAAATGTACCTTTAAATGCCAGCATTTCTTGTTGGGACATAATTGGCCCCTTATTACTAAATATGATCTTATACTCAGTCAAGGAGGGGAACTTCCATAAAATTGACAATATTGCACTCATAACAGTCCTCCTTAAAAAAGACAAAGACCCCAACGAGTGCGGTAGTTATAGACCTGTAAGCCTCCTCGGAACAGATATCAAACTGTACTCTAAGGTATTAGCCATCAGATTACAAAAGCATATGACGTCTTTAGTTCACCCGGACCAAACTGGCTTCATAGGAGGCCGCCTGATCACTGAGACGTATACTGCACGTACTTGATGCCGACAAGGAGGACACCATACCTAAGGCGATGCTGTCCCTGGATGCTATGAAGGCCTTTGACAGGCTGGAATGGTCGTATCTGTGGGCAGTGCTAGAAAGGATGGGGTTAGGAAAAGGATTCATCGATATGATTAAAGTATTATACAAAGACCCATCGGCCATGATTACAACAGGCACAATCATCTCTGAAATATTTCCGGTATCACGCTCTGCCAGACAGGGTTGTCCTCTTAGTCCCGGACTGTTCAATCTATCATTAGAGCCTTTAGCACAATATATAAGACAATCCCAATCCATAGAACCTATCGTAATCAAGGGCACACAACAAAAAATTTGTTTATATGCGGACGATGTAATATTGTTCATGAAAAACCCCAACACCACATTGCCTCATCTGCTCAAGTTGATTGAGGACTTTGGTGATTTATCGGGATTTAAGATAAATTGGCCGAAGTCGGCTTTCCTTCCACTTAACACCCCTGCAAAAAAAGATACAACCCTCCCAGGACAGATACCGATGGTAAAACATTTCAGATGCTTGGGAGTGGAAATATTCCCTACCATAAGACAAACGGTGAAGCACAACTACACAAAAATCCAAAACAAAATCAAAGACGACCTTGATAGATGGGCAAAACTTAAGAACACAGTACAAGCACGGATATCAATAGTTAAGATGGATGTACTACCTAAAATCAACTTCTTCTGTTCAATGCTACCGTTACCCCCTCCAGAGGGTTACTGGAAAAGATTACACTCCTCCACATACAAATTTATTTGGAATAACAAACCACCACGTATAAAAAGATCCACCGCACAGAGAAATAAAGCAGATGGTGGCATGGCATTTCCAGATTTTTTCCTATATTTTAAGGCGTACTCATTAAGTCCATTGACAACATGGTTTGACTCCCAAGCATTAGCATCTTGGAGAAAAATAGAAGAAAACATAGTAGCCCCACATAGACTGAAGGACATAGCATACACTAAACTACCAATCAAGCACTGTGAATGAAAATTTGGCCCCATAATTACTCATGCGATCCGGATATGGCGTGAATCACAAAAAAAAAATCCTAACCCACAAGAATGGCACAATCATACTCCCTTATTCAATAACAATGTTCTCTTAATTGGAAAACGACCTATAAGATTCCCTATATGGGAAGAGCAAGGCATACACTCATTAGGGGATGTTTTTAACAAACAGGGTTTTTGTAGTGATAAAGAAATACGCAAAAAATGTAATCTCACCAAGTCCACATGGCTTTTTCACAAACAGTTAGAGCTATGTTTGAAGTCTCACGGTGTTCCATTAGACAGACCAATTGAACACCACAGATACCACAAATTCTTCTACTCAAGAGAGACATCGAGAGGTTTTGTTTCAGAATTTTATCATCAATTACTAACGTCCTCGTATGAAACCCTCCAACTTGACTCTGTCTGGAGGAGGGATATACCAGACCTGGAAAATGACTTTGATTGGCAAGGAGCCTGGGCAAATGTCCGACTTACATCAAGGAACCCGGATCATCAACAAATCAATCTTAACTATATTCACAGGACATACTTGACTCCTATAAGACTGTGCCGAATGGGGCTCAAACAAGATTCCAAATGCACCCAATGTACAAATGGGGACGAAGGGACATTTATGCACATGTATTGGGACTGCTCACCAGTTAAGGCATTCTGGAAAGATGTGACCCAACAAATATCAAAACTCGTATCTTGGAATATACCTGTACACCCCTCGGTATTGCTGTTGAATGATGTTTTTGAGTTTGCAGTGAATCCACAGCTAAAGAGATTGGTTTTATCGGGTATCACAGTAGCCAAAAAGCTGATCGCATCACGCTGGTTTCAACCGGAAAAAATGTGCCGTAAAGTTTGGTTTCTTACATATCTCGATGTAATTTACCATGAAATATCTACAGCAAGAATTCTGGGTCTCAATGAATCCAAAATGTCAATGTGGTTAGAAGTGGTGGAGAGAATAAAAGCTAGCTTATAATGGTAGTGTCTGGTTAGGTGCGAGGGATAGTGGAGGTACTTCTCAAGGTGGGGTCCGGGAGGGGGGGGTTCGAGCTGAGCATATGTGTGTAGGGTTTTTTTTTTTAGATAACAGGTATTATGGGTATATCTTATATAAAACAACTAACCAAAAGGTGATCTCATTGGATGTGCCCTGACAATTAATGCTTGTATATCTTATCGTGTGTTGTCATGTTTGTTTATATGTTTGTTTAAAAAATAATAAAAAAATAAAATACAAAAAAAAAATGCCAGCATTCATCTGGCCACACCCCCATCCGCTTACCTATATAAGCAGGGGTGGTGCCACACACTCATCTCCTTCTCAAATTTCATCACAAGCAACGTGTTGCTCATATGCCCACTTGACGTGGAGAAAAATATTGGCTGGAAGAGCAATGTTTACGAGGAAAGGAAGAACAAGGAGATACGTTGACATCATATCTTTATTTTCTCTCTCACTATTTTCGAGAAAATACGGCAATATTGTCTTCGTCACTGGAGTGTTTGGAAGATGGTGATCATTCTAAAATCCTCCACCGGTTTTCGTATTGGGAGCACGCCGCTGCATGCCTCTCAACTGCAGTTCCTTGCTGTGTTGGTTGGGGTGAAACCTTTCAGGACACAGCTGAACTGTAGGACGCGCCGCTGTTGTGAGAAGCAGTGGGTTTCAGGTTGGGTGAGTACTGTTTGCTTGCGGCTCCACTTGTCTGTTAGTGCTATGGGGGCTAACTGACAATGTTTACGAACACCGGCCCCAGTTTAAGGTCTTTTGTTCAGCCTCTTAGGCAGCAGCGGAAGACCTTGATCTGAAGCCCATTATAGTTTAACTAGTGGGCCACGACCATTAACACTGGTGATCCCTGTGTTTTCTGGACGAGTGGATGTCTCTCTGTCACCGTGTTAGGCCCCATCTTTCATATCCAAATGAGAGTATTCCCTCACGAGGAGATATGGGCATAGATGTTCATTAGCGGAAGATCTGTGTTCAAAGTCAGCTACACAGGCCAGTTGGGTATTGTGCTGGCTCCGTCGGGTGTTGGTAAAATCACCGTTGTAAAACTGTGTTAACATCTTGTTTCTCTTTTCTCTTAAAAAGTGAGGAGGGTTTCAGAACGGCGGCCTGTCTGGGTGAGTGTTATATCATTGTGTACAAGTTCACGTGATAGCTGCTTAGCTTACGTGCTAGTGGTGGCCTACTGTTAGCCAGTCAGCTGTTAGCTGCGGCGCTAGCCTGCTGTGATCACTAGGTGGCCTATCTAGGTTAGGCTAGGAAACGTTAGCTTGCTGCTATCGCTGCTTAGCTTACGTGCTAGTGGTGGCCTACTGTTAGCCAGTCAGCTGTTAGCTGCGGCGCTAGCCTGCTGTGATCACTAGGTGAGTAGGTGGCCTACCTGGCTAGGCTAGGAAACGTTAGCTTGCTGCTATCGGCTGAGGCCCAGCGCGGGGTGGCTCCGGCTCCTCGCGCGCCGCCGCGGTTCCCAACTCCCCTCTCCCTCACGGGGAGAGGCGGGGGGCATTCGGCTCCCCTCTGGTCGCGTGCGCCGTAGCGTAGCAACCGACGGTTGGAGCGGCCGTTAGCTTAATGCTACTCTGTTGAACGTGCTTTGATTATAACATGTTTTAACACTCTTGACTACGACGTCATCTTTGACAGAGGATGTTCGTCGACCCTGCCCTGAGCCAGGACGGCAAGGATTGCGTCAACAAAGGGGACCGTAGCGACGGGTTGGAGCGGCGACGCTGGCCGGGTCGGCAACACAGAATGGCTGTGTTTACTACGGTGCCTTGAGACTGCACTTCGTTGATCTACGCTCCGGGTAGGCAAGGTTTGGCCAGACCTTATACACTGCTTCTGGCTTTCCCTTCTAAATGTTTTGTAAATAACAATGTTTTCCAAAACGAGTGTTGCTGCACTACATTTAGGATACGACGCGAGTTATGTGTGAATTGTCTTGTCACTGGTATTTAGCTTCTCCATGCAAATCGGGTTGTTGTTACAGATGTGAAAATGATCTGGTTTGTTGTGTTGAGAAACATCATGTGTGTTTATATGTACCGTGTACTCACAACTAAGGGGGTTAACTAACCTATAAAGCTATGCTTAGTGACAAATGAGTAAAGAATGATTCTTTTCTCAGCCTGTAATGACAATGAACAGTGTGTTCACATATTAACAGGTTTTCCTGTTTTAACTGGCCGTATTAAGGGTAAAGTAGGAGGATTGTGTTTCCCCCCGGTTCCCTGGGGACTTCTTCATCCTCCTATCAGACATGTTGTTGCACTACATTGTGTCACTGTGTGGTAGGGATGCGATGTAACCCTTAGCTTGATTGCTGAGGTTGTGCTACAACTGCTGGAGAAACTTTATTTTCCTAAAAGAAAAGATTGTTTGGTCGCTTTCGTGTGTGTTTAGCAAGGCATGTGGCCGATACTAATCGAGAATTAAGTATTCTCTCATTATGAAAAACGGCGTTCCTCTGTAGAGTGTTTTTGCCATTTTTTGTAGGTGATGATGGGTTGTGTGTGTCATGTGACCTACAACTGGGTTGGACTGGCCACAGAAGCACATGTGTAAGTTTGGTACCGGGGCTCTTGAAGAGCCCTCTCTATTCTGTGTTTTTTCCTTAGTAAAAATCAGATAGCAGGTTAGCTCATGCGCTGTGTGAAGCTGTCAGACGCTTCATGGAGCTGACTATGACTGTGTCATACTCTCTTTTTGTCATTACATCGTATCATGGGTGTGGGGTCGTAAAGGGGTGAACTGGTAATCTTTCCTCCCCCCTTTTTTCTGTTGGTCAGGGGTAAACCCCCTGTCCTTCAAGGTTCCTGTCACATTGTGGTTCGGCAGGTTACAGGGTGAGGGGGGGGGGGGGGGGGATTTTCCTGGTCCCACGGCCTGGAATATTGGGCGTGTGCACCGCAGAAATTCCCCCGCCATAGAGTATGTCACCGTGCGCGTCTCTGTTGGTAGGACTTCCGTGTGCTGTTCAGGTCCATGTGATGGATCTGTTTTGGGGGGGTGGTCAGGGCTCCTCCTCACCAAGCTCCTATTCGGGCCTTCTGTGAGTTGGGACTCCTCCTTCCATGTGAGGGAGCCTCCTTCAGAGTACAGAGCCTCCTCCTCAGATTGTCAAGGTGAGTGGACCCTCAAGAAGGAGTCCTACTCTATTGTGTATGTATTCGATTCAATTCGATTATTGAGTGTGTATGGGTTCAGTACCTCCTCCCCGGAGAGCCCTAAAACCAATTTTTGACATGGCTCAAGGTGCAATATATTCTTTTCAATCTGTACAGCTCGCGTGGGAAGTCTCTCTGGGGATTCCCGTCTCCTTCCTATGGGAGGGTGGTGGGATGTAAAAATGTGAAAAAATTTTACCCCCGGCTGTGTAGACTGGGATACATACTGTTGGTGCTTCCTTCTTTTCTACTAAAAAGAGTTGGAATTAGGAAGTATCACACCCCTCTTGTCGTTCCCCTGGGCGCCTTGGGGATTCAATGACAGGTCTAAATAGCCTGTTCATTTATGTGGGTGTGTCCCGACGCACGGGGTGTTCTGTAAACAGGCGACTGACTGGCACGCCTTGGTTGCTTGAGGTTAAAACGGCGTTTTTATAAAGCAACTGGGATGGAGGTTTTTCCTCTTCCGACGACCAAATCCGACGACCTGGTTTGGTTATCGACGGATTCTCGTTTATATCTGGGGGATGATGACGGAATGGATCTGAACATATGTAGAGGGGTCTCACGCCCTGGGGGTGGGCCACCGGGCGCCGTTCGCCCGAACGTCTGGGTGGCGCCTTCTTTTCATGTTTAAGATCAACACGCATATCTGCCCCTTCTCCTGGAGTAGGCATGTCGGCGTGGTTAGGGCACGGGACTGGTTCTGGTCACGCTGGTCCGGATCAGTTGAATCCGTTGTCCGCCGGGGATGCAGATCTGCTGTTCTGGTACCCTGAGGGACTTGGGCTTTTTTCAGGGGGAAAAATGCCAGGTCGGTCCGGGTGTCACAGGGTTAAGCACTATGGAGACCCTGGTTGGGTACGTTTTTTACTCAGCACTGTCGTAATGGCTTACGGCCATGCCAACCTGTACACGCTCGATCTCGTCAGATCTCGGCCGCTACACAGGTTGGTCCTGGTTAGTACTTGGTTGGGAGACCGCCTGGGAATACCAAGTACGGTGTGCTTGGGGCTGGTTCTCCATTCTTTTTCGCTCTTCTCTCACGCATCTCACCCTGTGCTTCCCGTATCGCCGGGCCCGGTCCGAAGTAATGTTTCGTCGACCCGTAGGCCTGGGTTAACCCTTTTTTGAAAAACTGAAACACTTGTACTGCGGTATAGCCGGTGTATACCCGCAGGTGTGTTTTGGAGTTTTTTCTTGAGGGGTTATAGGAACAACCACCGCATTGAGTAACACCAAGGTGGTTGATTCCCTGGTGTGTTGGAGCAGTGTCAACTCCCGGGTTCACCGGTTGAGGGTGCCCCTGCACGTTCATGACGTCTGCCAATCGTGTCAGCCTTCTCTGCCTCAACCCCTCTGGTTGGGTTTTTTTTAATGGAGGCTTGGTCATGCAACACCGCCAGCTTACGCCCCTTCCGCCGGGGCGGCTGTGTTCAGCTGTCTCCTCTGGCGCCTGTCTCGTCCGCAGTCTCCAGGCTAGGGTTAACAGCCTGTTGCCTGGTTTTTCCCCGGTGCGCTGCCTGCTTCCGTTGGTTAACCTTTTTTGTGTGCTTACGGCCATGCTGACTGCCTGTTCTGCAGGGTCAGTGTGCCAGGCGGTGTACTATTGGGGGGACAGGGCCCACTCGGCTGAGGGGCCTTTGTCCAAATACGCTGGCGATGTGGGGGGCGGGGTCACTAAGTGCCCACCTGGTGGGGTCTTGATGCTGGCATCATGGACTTCTCCGGGCCCCCGTTCCAGGGGGTCCAGTCCCTTTGGTGGGTCTGGGTCTTCCTTCGCGCTCCGCTGCTACGGCCTTGCCACGGGGTTGGGTTTACCCTTGACCCCGTGATTCTAGGGGGCAGTAACGAGGTTGTTCCCTCCGTTCGTTCCCGGGTGGCATGCGGGTTGTGCGTGTGTGTAGTCGTGGGGTCAGGCCACGGTCTGCTCACCCTGTGCGTTGAGTTGCTTGAGTGCCTCTTCGCACGGTCGGGTCCGTCGCCCTCCCGGGAAACCTCTAATAGGGGGGGGTGCCCTCCATTAGGGGGGGTCGGGGGGGCTCGGTCCTCCCTGATCTGATGGCTGTGGGGGGCCTCAGCGGGGTGTATTTGTCGAGCTTCTAGCTCCCGCTCAGCTCCTATTATGCAATGAGACGCAGAGCGGGAGCTAGTGTGATACAGAACGTTAGGTTATGACTATAACCAAGTTCTGTTAACACTAGTGGACGCTCTGCGTCTAGACGCCGCTGCGGCCCTTGATTTTTCATTGTGGTGAAATTTGTTGGGAAGAAGATGAGTGTGTGGCACCACCCCTGCTTATATAGGTAAGCGGATGGGGGTGTGGCCAGATGAATGCTGGCATTTAAAGGTACATTTTGAAATTTATTCAGTGTATATATGCTGAAGCGAGATATATGCAATGAGACGCAGAGCGTCCACTAGTGTTAACAGAACTTGGTTATAGTCATAACCTAACGTTATAGCTCTACAAACAAGGTGATGCACTCCTATCTTTTAAAGCGCGGCCTTGCTATGACGGGCTCCGTCTAATAGCTGGCACCGAATGAGTTAAAGGGGAAATACACCCAATAAAAAAAAATCATACATGTTATTCCTCTGGTCTAAGACAGTGAAATCATACATATTATTCCTCTGGTCTAAGACAGTGAATTCATACATGTTATTCCCAGGGGTGCGTTGCTGATTTCAAAGCTGGTTGCACAATGTTTTAATGACACCACATGCACGCGCGCTCCTGCGCATGCGGATAAATGTTCCCTTGCATACACACAGACTAAAGATGATGCCTAATTGCCTCTACGAATGGAATGTAACACATTTCATTCACAAGTTTTGTGTAAATGTATCTGAGAACGTATTTGAACACACCTGACGACCTGTGCTATTGTTATGCAAAGTAGTATAGATGACACTGAGAGACACCCAGGAGAATGTTCTGAGTATATGATGGTATAGATGACACTGAGAGACACCCAGGAGAATGTTCTGAGTATATTTAAGCATTACATCACGCGCAGGAGTGGTTTGTGAACAATAAACCATGCCTAGGGATGGTCGTTAGGCCCGAGGCGCAGCCGAGGGTCGTTAGACCCCCCTAGGCATGGTTTATTGTTCACAAATCACGACTGCAAGTGGTGTAATGCTTTTATACAACTGCCACATTCATCCAACCTTATTGCTATACAATAAACACACATTAATCGAAGATTTATTGAAAAAACCATCCGCCAGAAAAAGTTTTTCCCACAACTACAAAAAAGACAAGTTGCCTCCATGTGGAAGCAGCTTGAAGTGCATCCAACCAACTAACACATCCAACTGTGTGTTATTGGAATGGTTGAGAGAAGTTGCCTCCATGTGGAAGCAGCTTGAAGTGCATCCAACCAACTAACACATCCAACTGTGTGTTATTGCATCCAACTGCCTTTCAACTAAGGCATCCAACCAACTAACACATCCAACTGCCTTTCAACTAAGACATCCAACCAACTAACACATCCAACTGCCTTTCAACTAACACATCCAACCAACTAACACATCCAACTTTTCTTTAGTTTTTAATTATGAAGTTAGTGGTTATTGGAATGATTGATTGATTGAAAATTGTATTACCAGATGCAGAATGGGTACAATACAGTACGGCTCAATACACACAATTGTTAAGGGGATGCAGACCTACTTTCTATAGAACTTCATTCTTAGATGCTTCTATAGAAAGTAGGTAAAACAAATTAAAACATTTTCTTTGCCCTATAGGAAAAAAAAGTTTTCTTCGCCCTATTTTTTTATTTATTTTTTTAGCCTAAACTTAACCAGTTGGAAACCAGGCGTACAGTAATACAATTAGCAATCAACCAATCAATCAATTCAATAGACCATGCTCACTTAAAACAGCGCAGCACTCAGCTGCTCCTCTCTCAGTCTGACTTTCCCCCGCTGTTGCAGACAGGAGTGTGTGTGTGTGTGTGTGTGTGTGTGTGTGTGTGTGTCTGTGTGTGTGTGTGTGTGTGTGTGTGTGTGTGTGTGTGTGTGTGTGTGTGTGTGTGTGTGTGTGTGTGTGTGTGTGTGTGTGTGTGTCTGTGTGTGTGTGTGTGTGTGTGTGTGTGTGTGTGTGTGTGTGTGTGTGTGTGTGTGTGTGTGTGTGTGTGGGGGGGTGGGTGGAGACTGCAGCGTCGGACAGTGTTGAGAGTGAGCGCTCAGCGCTGCAGTCAGAGGGAAGGAAAAAGAAATTGAAAAAAAAAATGCAAATTAATCAATCAATCAATCCGCGATTTTTCTTTTGTTACACAATGATTCATGACCCATAGATTACATTGTGTAAGAGATTAAGACATTCGCTGTGACAGAATCGCTTGATATTTAGTCGTTTTGACGCTATCAATATCCATTTGTTAAAGATTATTGTCCGCCATCTTGTGATCCGGCGGAGTGATGTGATGTGATTCGGTTGTGGGCGGGTCCTAGGACCAGAAGCGTGGAATTGTGAAGAATAAACACGTGTAAAATGACTGTTTCAGCCAATCAGAATCGAGAAATTTGCATGCCGTTGTATAAGATGGTATAGATGACACTGAGCAGTGGCGGCTCGCCACTAGGGGCGCTCGGGCGCCGCCCCCCCTCAGGAACTACCCTGGTTATATGAGAGAACAAGAAAAATAAGTTTTTAGTTTTTTGTTTTATAGCCCTATAAATAATATAAACATGTTTAAAATGAATAATATTTACTCATTTTAAGTATGTTTGTATTTCCAATGCACAATATAACGTTATTATCGCAATTAAAAAACACTCGTTTTCCAGAGCAGGAAGTGACATCACGTTTTCTTTATTTTTTTTATTTTTTCGTATTTCTCGGCCCGGGCTATACGCGATAGCGCTCTGAGTGCGCGTCACAGTTTGATCGCTGTATCCGTCACAGCCAATCAGTGCATAACGCGTTGTGCGTTGAAATATGACTATTATGTTGGAATCCGGGCGCGATTTGAATCGGTCTAGCCAGTAGCGTCAAGAATATCTGTAGCCGCATTTCGCGGAGACGCTCTCTGATTGGCCGACGCCAGTATTTTTTTCCTTAGCAGAATTTCACAGAGACGATCTCTGATTGGCCGAATCCAATTTCTAATGTTCCAATTCTAGGTTATTCCTAGGTTGGTCGGTGGAGATAGTTGTGTTGTTGTGAGAATGATGCAGGCAGCTGTTTGTCTTAGACGAGCGTGCCGTGACTGCAAGTTCTTTAGACTGTTAAGCTTAGGCACTCTTTCAAAGTTGGTTAAGGTTAGAGTTTGTCTTAGAGCATGGCGATAGAACGCCAGGTAGTTTGCAGTCTGTTCGAGCGGAAATGGACAAAGGAATGTACTTGTGTTGTGCTAACGAGCTAACACTTGGCTAACAAGCTATATGGCGGATGCAGTCTGGAGACAGACTACAGTGGACAGTGGTCTGGAATACATCATCAGTGGATTATACACGTTTATCAAGCTCTCCTGCCCTGGACGTTTCAACTAAACAGTGAGTCTCTCTCTCTCTCTCTCTCTCTCTCTCTCTCTCTCTCTCTCTCTCTCTCTCTCTCTCTCTCTCTCTCTCTCTCTCTCTCTCTCTCTCTCTCTCTCTCTCTCTCTCTCTCTCTCTCTGTGGTTAACGTTAACGTTTGTAAATAGTTTTTTTTAGGAGCAGTACTGTTAGGCTACTGCTGGCCATTCATGAAGCGAGACATTGCTGATTGTTTATTTATTTTATAACACAAGACTATGACTACCAACTGCCTAGCCAGCCGTGTATCAATCTTGGAATTGGATGCAATAATAACGTTACCACCACACTGACTATGTCGATCAGGGACGTGCACAGGACTTTAGAGGGGCAGGTGCTCAAAGGCTGAAAAGGGCACAAGACTTGTGTGTAAATATTATGCGAGCGCGCGTAGCGCGCGAGCACGATTTTTAAGGGCCCTTTTCGGGCGGGGGGCCCCCTTTTTATGCTTTTTGGGGGGTTTTGGTGATCAAATATTGAATATTGAACTATAATAATCAGTGCAGGAGCTCACTTATCCTTGAAAGACACTTTTATCACTGACTTAAAAGGCCCATACATCTCCATAAATGTTCAGGGGGGAGGGAATAAGTGCTTACCCTACAGACCCCAAGAAGTGCTGTATATTCTGTATTGTTTAATATAAATGCATTTTTTATTCCAATCCCGATTTATATTTGAGATTCCCAAATCCCATCGGACTTGACTTCTTTGTGTCCCTCAATGAGTGTAATACCAGCATTCAACAGCGGTTTCTATCATGATCATCATCACCACCCACGCTATGCATAAAATATATAGGTCCGCGGAGAGGCATGCTGAGGAGGCCGTGCAAACTGCAATGGAATATGGGGCATCTCTCTCTTTACCTAATATTTTTATTCTATCCTGACATTTTTCAGTTGGAAGGGCAGTCTATATGGCGTAACAGTAAAAAAAAAAAAAGAAAAAAGAAAAAAAATTCAAAAAGGGCACTTTTTTGATGAGGCTCAAAAAGGCAGGTGCTCAGGCACCCCTTGGCCTCTATGTGTGCACGTGTCTGCAGCCAGTTATTCTTGGTATATAATAGGTCTGATTGTGTAACGAATCGATTCCACGTCGCGCTGTGTGTGAGAGAGAGAAGGAGAGAGGGAGAGATCTGCCTGTGTTTGGAGACGGGCGAGTTTTGTTTCTAACTTTTCTATTTATATATTGTGTTTCAAGTTGTGAATTAGAGTCTAGAGTAGACTATACTTTATTTGACTGGTTGTGTGTTGTTGTAGTAACAGCTGAGCGACTCGTTCATAAGAGCCGATTCATTGCGTGAGCGTGAGTCGAATCGCTCACGTCTTGCCATGAGTCTGTTGCGTGGTACTGTACTGTACATGTTTGCAAAATGTTTGGTATAGCGCCCCTAGTGGCGAAGTACCCACCGGCCGCCACTGACACTGAGAGACACCCAGGAGAATGTTCTGAGTATATGATGGTATAGATGACACTGAGAGACTCCCAGGAGAATGTTGAATGAATTAATGAAAACTTTATTGAACAGATTGCAGAATGGGTACAAGCAGCACGGTGGTGTAGTGGTCAAACACTGTCGCCTCACAGCAAGAAGGTCCAGGGTTCGATTCCCGCTTGGGGACCAGGTTTCCATGATGCTCGTTACCCAGGTGGGGTATCTCCCAGGCCTTTCTGTGTGGAGTTTGCATGTTCTCCCCGTGCTCACAAGGGTTTCCCCCCCGATAAGACCCAACGGAAAAACATGCACAACAACAAGATCGCTAACGCTGTGGCGTCCTTGACGAAGACGGACAGGAGCACTTGGATTGGTCCCCTGGCGCGGCTCACGTTGACGCCTGTCTGCTCCCGGCTGCCCTTGGGGGGAAGGACGATGGGATGGGTTAATCGCAGAGACTAATCGCATGCATGCATCGCATGCGTGCCGATTGATGACCTCTGAGCAGGTCCTAAATTATTTATTTATTATTATTAATACAGTACGGCTCAATACACACAATTGTTAAGGGGATGCAGACCAGAGAAAGACGTTTGTCTTGTTTACATCAGGGTCCCCAATTTTCAATTCATAGTGACATTTATGACATACACAACATACATGACATCATGACATTTATGGCATAGGGACATACATGACATACAGGTATATAGTACTGTTACATTTGTGACATATGATATGCAAATATACAGTACTGTTACCCATAGATCCTGACAGAGAGTATATACATATGATGGGGAGGAGACTGTACATTAGGAGGGGGTGGGTGGGTGGGAGAGAAATATCCATACGGTGGGGAGAGAATATATACATACGGTGGGGAGGAGACTGTACATTAGGAGGGGGTGGGTGGGTGGGAGAGAAATATACATCCGGTGGGGAGAGAATATATACATACGGTGGGGAGGAGACTGTCTATTAGGAGGGGGTGGGGGGGGTTTGGACATTTACGGTGGCCAGTTTCGAATTGCAGCCTCCCGTAGGTGCTCTTTTAGAGCGGTTTTGAATGTGGGTAGGGATTCACATTCCTTTACAGCTTTGGGTAGGGCGTTCCACATTGATGTGGCATAATTGCTAAATGTGTTTAGTCCCTTGTTTGAGCCGAATCTGGGTTTAACATGATTTGTTGAGCTTCCTCTGGTGTTGTGGTCGTGGTATTCACTGACCTTTGGAAAGTATTTTGACATGTACATGGGTACCTTAGTCGTATAGTGTATCTTGTAGACCAGGCCCATTGCAAGTTGCTGTACTCTGTCGTCTACTCTAAGCCATCCTATAGTCAAAGTGGGCAGGGGTGAGGTGGGTTCTAGGAGTAAGGTCAAGTAGTAGTCTGACCAGTTTGTTTTGTGATTTGTTTTTAGCGCCTTTGAGGTGCTTTGGTACCATGAGGTGCAAGCATAGTCGTAGTACCCTTGAATGAGTGCTCCTGCCAGAGTCTTCAGGGTATTCTTGTTTACCAGAGAGGAGATCCGGTACAAGAATCTGAGTATATGATGTTATAGATGACACTGAGAATGTTCTGGGTATATGATGGTATAGATGACACTGAGAGACACCAAGGGGAATGTTCTGAGTATATGATGGTATATAGATGACACTGAGAGACAACCAGGAGAATGTTCTGAGTATATGATGTTATAGATGACACTGAGATACACCCAGGAGAATGTTCTGAGTACTGTATATCATGTTATAGATGACACTGAGAGACACCCAGGAGAATGTTCTGAGTATATGATGGTATAGATGACACTGAGAGACACCCAGGGGAATGTTCTGAGTATATGATGTTATAGATGACACTGAGAGACACCCAGGAGAATGTTCTGAGTATATCATGTTATAGATGACACTGAGAGACACCCAGGAGAATGTTCTGAGTATATCATGTTATAGATGACACTGAGAGACACCCAGGGGAATGTTCTGAGTATCATGTTATAGATGACACTGAGAGACACCCAGGAGAATGTTCTGAGTTCACACTGAGAGCACCCAGGAGAATGTTCTGAGTTCAAACTGAGAGCACCCAGGAGAATGTTCTGAGTTCACACTGAGAGCACCCAGGAGAATGTTCTGAGTTCATGGGTTTATGTTTCAGAACTGAGAACTACTATAGAATAAAGAACATGGGTACCTTAGTCGTATAGTGTATCTTGTAGATCAGGCCCATTGCAAGTTGCTGTACTCTGTCGTCTACTCTAAGCCATCCTATAGTCAAAGTGGGCAGGGGTGAGGTGGGTTCTAGGAGTAAGGTCAAGTAGTAGTCTGACCAGTTTGTTTTGTGATGTTTGTAATCTTGTTTTTAGCGCCTATATATGCTATATTTAAGCTCATGCAACATGTGAAAAGGTCTGTGATGCTTAGTAAATACATAGTAGGTTGACAGCTGTCCTCTGCAGTCATAAAAACCACTAGGGAACCAAGCCCTCGAGGCTCTACATCCTGCATAGAACCTGTGTCTGTACTGATAAGAGAACAGATGGTTGTCTCTAGGTTAAGGAACTCAGTAATAATCATTAAGTCATTTAGTTAGTAAATACTATTGAATTTGTGTGCAAAATGAGTGCTTTACATTTCTAGTCTTTATACAATTAATGATTAATAATTGACATATCAAAAATACTAGTAACCTGGATTTGACTAATGAAACTTTGGGCTCATAGTGTGTGTGAATACAGACGGTTGGTGCCTGGTCACACAGAGCTAAAATTTACATATAGAGTGAGTGGTCAAACAACTCTATTTATGACAGGAACCTGTGGGCCAGCTGCCATGCCAAGTAAAGCCTTAAGACAATAGGCTCTGTTATTATGCAGCACAACTGAGAGCAGTGACGTGCTGGTGTAACGACAGATATGAGGCAAGATGGTGTAGTTGGGATCGCAGACGGCATAGTGTCTCGTGATCACAACTATACTAAGAAAGTAGATTGTAGGAATTGTAGTTGTTGAGTTGTCTTTGTTCTCTGGCTGATGAACAAAGGTAAAGGTCTGTTCTCCCTCCAAAATGTTCTTTGTGTGTTCAGTCTCCTCTCTGCCGCGTCATCGTCTCCTGTGTGAAGAGGTGGGTGTGGTTCCTTGGTGGTTTCGTTTCAGAGTGTTCTCTCGACCTCGTCACCACACCCGCTCTTATATCAACAGCCTGGAGTCTCTGCGTGACGTCACCAAAGTGACATCATCAGATGTTTTCCTCCAATCCCAGGCCTACTAAGTTTGAATGTGAAAGGAGGTTGGCTTCACAGCCAGCTCTATATTTCCTTTGTTTTCCAGTCAAAGAACAAACACCGTCTAACAACTTAATACTTGGGTTATTGATCTCACAATATATATATTTGAATTGCCCTTGATTACATAAACACAGAGATATCATAATTGAACACATTCTGTTACCATTAAGCCTAATTTCACCTTAAGTGAAAGTCTTATTTTGCAGGGGATTAAATCTGTAACACAGTCTGCTGACTTTCAGTGAATAGCTAACAGGCCTAATCATTCTTTTAGCTTACATCAATATCTTCTTTTATACAGTTTAGTATGCAACATATTTAAGTATTTTCCAATGTAGATTCAAAACGTGGCCTAATTTCAAACTCTGTGTTTCCCCGTCATAAACCTGACGTACTTTATATCATTAGATTCAAGATTATGTCCACAATAAAACAGGATTTTCTATAGTTCATATTAAATTAATCCAAGTATACCAATAGTCATTTAAACATGTACTTATTGTTACAGAGAATGGAGACCCTTGCTCCTCCCCTGACAGCTGTAGCATGTTGCAGTCCTACTCGAGGACCTGGCCTGCCTGATTAGTCCTGGGGCATAAGGTGTCGGCTTCCTGTACTATAATCAGCCACAGGACCAGTTTAACAACCTTTGATCTAGTGTTCTGCAGCTGCCAGGGACTGTATGCAAATGACCTCCTGTGGTGCTCCCCCTGTCTCTGTTAAAACACACACACACTCTAATCTTGTCCCTCAGGACACATCAGGTTTCATGATAGTGACATGATTCTACAAGCCTAAAACACATTAGTTTGATTTGAACACCAGTTTCAGACCTTTTCTAGTAGGAATAAAAGATTCAATGAGGTTTAGGATTTATGTTCCATTAAAAACTACTACAATGGAAAGACATTGAAAAAGAAGGGGAGGGATACAAGATACAAGCTCTGGTGGGAGATAGGGAACTATTCAAAGAAAAGGAGGGACTGTTAGATCCAATCACCAAATGCACCTTGACCATATGGAACAGAGTAGTAAAAACACACAAATTGGAGAAACAGACAGGGGTTCTGAGATGGGTAGCACATGACAAGAGATTCAAGCCAGGGAGGTTGGACCACGGATTCAGGAGGTGGGAGAGGGGGGGGGGGGGGGGGGGCAACAGCGATATGCAAAATGATAGAGAAGGGGGAAACGCAAACATTACAAAAATTAAAGGAGAAATTTAGACTAGAAAACAGGGACCACTTCAGATATCTACAGATTAGAGATTACTATAATAAAGAAATAAGAGGGGACAAGGACGAAGAACAGAATGGAATAATTAGGATGATAGTAAGGGCATACGAAGGAGGGAAAGGAAGGGTAATATCAGCACTGTACCTGGCTATAATGACCAGCAAGGGACACACGACAGACTACATAAGGGAGAAATGGGAGAGAGAACTAGAGATAGGAATAACAGGGAAGGAATGGGGTAACATATGCGAGGTGCAACATTCAACAACAGGATCGAGGATATGGAAAGAGTTTGGATGGAAAAACATAATCAGATTCTTTATAACCCCAGAGTTGAAGGGAAAATATGCACCAACACAAAGAACATGCTGGAGGATGTGTGGGAAGGAGGGGGCAAATCACACACACATATTCTGGGGATGTCAGAAGCTGAAGGGGTATTGGGAGGAGATAGGGGAGGCAATGATCAGAATATTAGGATACGGATTACCACAAACGGGACTGGTGCTTTACTTAGGGGACCTGACACACGAGGGAATACAGGGGGGGGACAAGTATTTAATAAAGATAATGTTGATATCGGCCAGAAAAGCAATAACGAGACTGTGGTACAAGGAAGACCCACCGACAATAGCACAATGGGTAGGAATAGTAGAGGAGATACAGGATATGGAGAGGATAACGCACATGCTGAGGCTACAAGAAGAGAAATTTGGGGAAAGATGGGGAAAGTGGGAGGATTATAAAGGGAACGAAAACGACATCACTGGAAGGTTGGAAGGTTTCTTTAATAGTTGTCATACAGAAGTACAGAATACTTTCATACAAAATGCTTCTTACTGTTACGCTCCAGAGACTGTGCTAGACAAGATAGTATCAAATAACATAGTATAGCATGTAATTTAGAAGAAGAAAATGAGGTCACAGTGTTCGGTATAGACATATGTACAATGTTCTGAGTTACCATATAATATACAATACTATGCAGTGTACTAAT
>NC_140179.1:21567145-21626402 GCF_963971535.1 Notolepis coatsorum | reverse complement strand
AACTCACCACTACGAGGAACCATCAGCTGCCTGGGAGAGAGAGAGAGAGAGAGGGGGAGAGAGAGGGAGGGGGAGATAGAGAGAGAGAGGGAGAGAGGGAGGGGGAGAGAGGGGGGAGAGAGGAAGGAGGGGGGAGAGAGAGAGAGAGGGGAGAGAGGGAGGGGGAGAGAGAGGGGGAGAGAGAGAGAGGGGGAGATAGAGGGAGGGGGGAGAGAGAAGGGGGAGAGAGAGAGGGAGGGGGGAGAGAGAGGGGGGGGAGAGAGGGAGGGGGAGAGAAAGGGAGAGAGAGGGGGGAGAGAGGGAGGGGGAGAGAGGGAGGGGAGAGAGAGGGAGGGGGGAGAGAGAGGGAGGGGGAGAGAGGGGGCAGAGAGAGAGGGGGTGACAGAGAGAGAGACAGAGAGAGACAGAGAGAGACAGAGAGGGAGGGGGAGAGAGAGGGAGGGGGGGAGAGGGAGAGAGGGAGGGGGGAGAGGGGGGCGAGAGAGAGGGGGGCAGAGAGAGACAGAGAGAAATAGAGAGAGGGGGTGAGAGAGAGAAAGAGACAGAGAGAGGGGAAGAGAGGGAGGGGAGGAGAGAGACGAGAAGAGAGAGAGAGGAGAGGAGAGAGAGAGAGAGAGAGAGAGAGAAAGAGAGACAGTGAGGGACAGAAGAAACAGAGAGAAGAAAAGAGAGGGAGACAGAGAGAGGAGGGAGATAGGGAGAGAAATAGAAAGGGAGAGAGAGAAGAGAGAGAGAGACAAGGAGGGAGAAACAGAGAGAGACAAGAGAGGAGACAGAGAGAGAGAAAAGAGAGAGAGACAGAGAGAGAGAGAGAGAGAGAGAGAGAGAGAGAGAGAGAGAGAGAGAGAGAGAGAGAGAGAGAGAGAGAGAGAGAGAGAGAAGGAATGTGCAGTTTTAGCTGCAAAATATGTCAATTCATGTCACAAGAAAAGGGACAACCAGTAGGACACATATACTGTATATATATACATCTACCATGTTTTACTCACCGCACCATCTCCTGTATTTCTTTGATCTTATATTGTTATGTTGTTTGTTGTTTATGTCATAATTGTGCTTTGGCAACATTTGTGAAATTTCATGCCAATAAAGCTTTTTTAATTGAATTTAATTTAATTGAGAGAGAGAGAGAGAGAGAGAGAGAGAGAGAGAGAGAGAGAGAGGAGAGAGAGAGAGAGAGAGAGAGAGAGAGAGAGAGAGAGAGAGAGAGAGAATGTAACACAAGAGGTCAGAGGTCAAGAGACTGGTTGTTCAGTTGTCTAATTTAGTTTTGAGTATCCATGGCTGGCTTTATGTTGACCTACTTTACAAGACGTGACTTGAATTCATCAACAGGCAGCACGCCCACTCATAACATGAATGTCTATGGTGCATGTACTATTGAAATAACCATAGCTTGCTAAATTTCAACCGATTTACAAACGGTTTGGTTATTACAAACGTTATTAACGTGGCTATGATTCAGGATGCTTGGACATGTTGAAATAATTTTCATGTGAAAGTCCATTATAAGTATGCAGTATGATAACTACATCTCTGACATTTACAAACCAAACCGTTGAAAAATCGGTTGAAGATTTAGCAAGCTATGGTTATTTCAATAGTACATGCACCACCATAGACATTCATGTTATGAGTGGGCGTGCTGCCTGTGGCAAGATGGCCGCCATGTGGCAACGTCGGTCTCCATTGGCCAGCAGCGCAGGTGAGTCATCTAGCCTTTGTGTGTGTCTGTGATGACGGCCTACCGTGAGCACAAGGCGCTGGAGGTCGTCTGCGGGGAGGAAAGAAGGCTTGCATGGGGTGTCTGTGGAGGCGCTGGCTGGACCCACTGAGGAAATGAAATACATAACAAGTCGGTTATTATAATTTTTTTTATCATTATTATATATATATTTTTTAAATAAATTATATAAATTATTTATTACATATTACTACAACTCTGTACATACATCTGATCTTATACCCAGTTTCATCACCTGTACATTGTGTACATTACTATTGTGTTGACCAAAATATGACAAACACGTTTTTTCAATAATCCTATGTTGTCCTAGAAACAAGAACATACGGTTATTCTATAACCATAGTTATATGAGTATAACGAGCGCTCTGCTCGTAGTTGAACTGTCCCTTTATCCAGTCTCATAATGAATAATCTTCTCCACATGCACACACCCATCCGCCTGGCCACAACCACTTCCGCTCCTCTACATAAGCGGGGTCGTGGCCACACCATCAGCTCCTTCCCAAGTCTTTCACCACCGAAGGCGAAGACCACGGGGCCCTCAGTGAGTCCGAGCAGAGCGCTCGCTATACTCATATAACTATGGTTATAGAATAACCGTATGTTATATATCGTAATAGCTTACGCTCTGCTCGTAGTGGAACACAGGAGCTGAGCAGAGCGGAAGCTCAACAGATGTACCCGCTGAGGCCCCCCACAACCATCAGAACCGGGGAGGACCCGAGCCCCCTGGACCCCCCTAGAGGAGGACGGGAGGGAATCGGATCAGACTGTGCGAAGAGGGTTTAGCACCTCAAAACGCACAGGGTGAGCAGACCGTGGGACTTACCTTCACACAGAAGGATCCGCGACCACTCAGGCACGCATCCCACATGCCACCAGGGAACGGACGGGAAGCAAAACACCCCTGTCACAGCCCCCAACATCACAGGGTCGAAGGTCAAGAACCCAACCCTGTGGCAAGGCCGTAGCAGCGGAGCGCGGAGGAGGACCCAGCCCCAGGAACAACTTGAGGGCCAGGATCCCCCGAAAAAAGGGGGCCCAGTGAGGCCAACGAAGCCGTAGCATCGGGACCCCACCAGACGGTCACTGGTGACACCACTCCCCACATCACCAGCGTATCGGACAGGGCCCAAACCAAGAGCAGGCCCTTCCCCCCTTGGCATGCCGCTCTGAAGCACTCCACAAGAGGCTACACCCCCACAACACTGTGGGGCCAGTCGGCACGCCGGGGAGACAACCCCCAAAGAGGTTGATCCCTCAATCCAGGCAACAGGCCCCAAGAGCATAACTCGACCTGTGCCCGGAGCACTGCGGACTAGGCAGCTGGCGCCTAAGGGGTCTACTGTGAGAACAGTACCCCGGCGGAAGGGGCATTCGGTATGCTGTGCACCATGTGCAACCTCCACAAACCCGACCCCTCCAGCGGGGTCGAGGTTCAAGAGAAGGCAGACACAATTGGCAGACGTCATGAAAGGTGCGGGGGCACACTCACGGGCAAACGGGGTCAAGCCCGGCCTCAACCCGAGAGTCGACTCTGCTACCAACACACCGGGGAACCAACCACCCCCCTATGTTTCGTTTAACAGGAGGCGGTTGTTCCTTTAACCCACCAAGAAAAAACTCAGAAACATAACTGCGCGTATACACCGGCTATACAGGCAGTACAAGTGTTTCAGTTTTTAAAGGGTTAACCCAGGCCAACAGGTCGACGAGAACGAGTTCGGACCTGGGCCCGGCGGACCGGGACCTACACGGGGATGCCAGAGGGGTTCAACCGAAAAAGCTCCTCGACAGCCCCCTCCCATCCCCGCCCAGCAGGGGGAGGGAGGGGTGAAAACAAATGGAGAAGGACCAGGCCCCCTAACACAGCGCAAGGTACAACACAGTATGGACCAGGCACATCACTGTGAAGGGCAACTCGTAGTGGCATACATATGACACACACATCCATGATATCAATCCCTGCGACGCCCGGGCTGTTCCAACGCATCGCATCACCCAACCTTGACAATGACAGTGGTCCGTAGTACGGAGCCTGACAGAACTCACGGCAGTCTCATGGCCAATAGAAACACGCCCAGTGACGTATTCCATGGCCGGGTAAATCCTGTGACCCACTTATCCTAATATGGCGTGGGACCAGGGAACTCGACCCCCCCCCCCCCTTTCCCCTCCCTGTGACGCGCTTACCCCACAGCTCGACAGGGAGACAGACGAATAGGAGGTCCAACCCCCTGGCCAATCAGTAAAAAGGGGGGAGGGGTTTATCAGTTCACCCCCTATGACCCCACACCCCGGATACGATGAAAATAACAAGCAGCGCATGACACCAGTTGTCTAGCATGCTACATGAAAAGCGCATATACCTCTAGGATAAAGCTTAACAGTTTGCACGCCAGCCACAGACGATAAACTCGTTTGTGTAAAAAACTGGCTTTTATACAAGGCTTAGGCTCATGTGAGAAAAAAATTGCCAACCGCATTTTTATACCTTTACCAAGTACAGAAAAAACAACAGACGTTAAAGAGAGGGTCCAAAGACCTCTGTACAATGGCTACATATGTGATTACTTCTGTAGGCTAACACTCAACCTAGTTGTGGACTTGATGCCACGTTTCCTAAACGTAACATGAATACACACAACCCCTCAGATAAAAAAGGTAAAGTTCACTCTTACTACTGCAAGAAGAACGCCGTATTTTATGATGAGAGGGAGGGACTTTTTATTTAATGTTGGGGGGGGGTAAACAGGGGAGTCACTAGCGCCGCCTGCCGCCCACGGGGAGCCGGCCCGGAGGGACGGTGCTGGGGAGGCTCTTGGTTATGTCGATCCCTACCGTACCCTCCGGGCGTGGGACGACTGGCTGCAGCGGTCGCGGCACTCCCTCCACTCCTGGCCTTCTTGGCGGAAGGCCCAGCAGCGGCGGCGGTGATGGTGGCAACGGCCGCAGGCCTCTGCCGGCGTTGCTTCCTCCGGACATCACCGGTGGCATCGGGTCGGGGGAAATGGGGCTGGAGCACGGAGCGCTCCTCCTCCATCTCCCTGCAGGCTGCCGTCATCTGCTGCATGGCCGACCCGAATAGTCCAGCATCGGAGAGGGGGGCCGTGAGCAGCGGAATCCTCCTCTGGTCCGGCACCCGCGCCTGCTCCAGCCAAAGGTGCCGCTGGATGAGAGTGGCCAGGGCGCGCTCCTTCCCGGCGGCTATCACCTGCAGCTGGGTTAGGTGCAGGAAGGCTCCAGCCGCCTGGGCGTGAAGGTACCGTTGATGGTCATCTAGTACCGACCCGCCCGCCATCAGCCCCGACATGTAGCGCGCCAGCTACGCGATGTTGGAGGTCGCAGCCAGGCTCTGTGTCGAGGCGATGTACACCTGGTCACTCCACGACGCCAACTGCCTAGCCGACTTCCCCTGGGAAACCGGCTTCCTTAACGGCCAACGATGCCTTACCCGACCCCGCTTATGTAGAGGAGCGGATGTGGGTGTGGCCAGGCGGATGGGTGTGTGCATGTGGAGAAAATTATTCATTATTAGACTGGATAATGGGACAGTTCCACTACGAGCAGAGCGTAAGCTATTACGATATATAACAGTCCTGGTCAAGGAAACTATAAAAGAACCTGGTATTCTGACCTGATGACCCTTCCTTCTTTTTTTTTTTGGTCCACTTTTTCTCCCATGTTTCTATATTTTCTCCCATCCCAATTTCGTATCATCCAATTCAACCCTCCCCTGTCACGGACGCTGTTTCTTGCCTCCCACAAGCCGGCTGCAATGTGGACTAAGTCATACATAGCACAAGTCCCCTCCGGTACTTGAGGTAACAGCAGTCACATCTTTTCACCTGCGCAGCTCGATCTCTCAGTGGCGAGGAGTAACGCGTGGGAGGCTCACGCTGCCCCCGACACTTCTTGATTCTACTGCGCAGGCGCACCAACCGACCTGTAGGAGTCGCTGTCCACAACGCCCGATCCCCACCCATCAGTTTCCCACCCCCTAATACGGCCAATGTGTATTAGTACGGACGACCAGCTAAACTGAAAGCAATGTGGAGCGCTGGGCTCGAACTGACGAGCCCAGCATTTCGTGGCGAGCGCCTTGCCCACTACGCCACGTAGCCGCCCTGACCCTTCCTTCTTTTATAGTTCCCTTGTTATAGAACGCTGGTGTTCTGACCTGACGACCCTTCCTTCTTTTATAGTTCCCTTGTTATAGAACGCTGGTGTTCTGACCTGACGACCCTTCCTTCTTTTATAGTTCCCTTGTTATAGAAACCTGGTATTCTGACGTGATGACCCTTCCTTCTTTTATAGTTTCCTTGGTCCTGGAGACTCACCAAGGCACGTACTATATAATCCAAGAAACCCTCTCCCCCTCATCCCCCTCATCCCTCTCTCTCCCCCTCTCTCCCCCTCACCCCCCTCTCTCCCTCACCCCCCTTCAGCGTCCACTTGATGATAATCATTACCTTTGAGGGTTTTCAGGTGTTGCACGGCCATTCGCAGCACAGTGAGTTTGTCCAGTTTGCGAGCCGTGGGATTAGAGCTGGGGATCGTGGGATTAGGGATCATGGGATTAGGGATCATGGGATTACAGCAGTTGGGGATCATGGCTGCGAGCTCGTCGATGAGGTTGTTCATCTTGTCTCTTCGCCGCTTCTCTATCTGGCTGTGAGGCTCCCTGCGAAGTGTATTTGACAAACAAATAGCCTCTGGTCACATTCTTCCAATATCTTTGCATTTTGTTGCATTTTGTACTTTAGTTTTGTATATTGTATATTTTGAATAGTGTTTGGTCTTTATTCTTTTTACTTTTATTTACTTATGAAGCACAACCTTAGGGGGCTCATACATAATGTAATGTAATGTACCTTATTTGACAAATAAAACAAAACTTGAACTTGAAACTTGAACTTGAACTATAGGTATATATATATAGTTATATAATAACTAGAGTGCATTAGGCTTTGAACTTCTCCAGAACTCTCTTGGCAGAGCCTGAGGTGTGGCCAGCAAGTGCAGTACCAAGCAGGGCTCTTTTGCCTAGAGGTCACTGTTTGACTGAGTTACAGATCCAAACTTTAAGTAATGGCTTGTAATTAAATGAATGATGGCTATGAACGTGTACATGGGGGCAGTTTACCTGAGGCATTTCATCTTGACCTGTTGATCCCCTCCGTCAGACCTGATAATAAAATATGGAACATAAGAAACACATTTTTATTATTTATTTATAACCAGACTGGAAAACGTCCAAGGACAACGATGTAAATAAGTCATTGCGCCTTTTTCGTTCCTATCCTTGACAAAAGCAAATATGTGAGTAATGATCTGTATATGTTTTGTTGTCTAAAATAAATACCAAATACCAAATACTGTTTTCAGGAGTTCAAAATTAAATAATAACACCTTAACTCAATGGAGGCCAAACCCGAGATAAGTCAGGTTAACTCGCTGCGGTTGGGCGCCGGTTTGGTCGTTTATTCCTTTATTCGATATTTTTATTCATTATTCATCCAGGGACCTTGGTGTTACCATAGGGCAGGGCTATTCAACTAAATTGTTCAGGGGGCCACATTGTCAGAAACCCAAGGGGCCAGGGGCCGGACTGCCACGGCGCGTCCCCGTGCTATGAATATATGTACACTTGACACAACACGCAACCACATTTTCACAACTTTTATTTAACTACAAAAGTAGTATACTTTTCAAAAAAAGTGCTTCATTTATGTGCCACATCTGCAACATCTCTTGCAGAAAGTGCTTCATTTATGACTGTGCAACAACTGCAACATCTCCTCTTCAACATTTCAATATAAAAATAAAATAAAAAACAAACAAGTGCATGATGTGCATCTGAACATTCTAACATCAACACTTGAACAAAAAAACACATTTATAGTGCAGCTGAGCTTATGAAAAAGTGCTTCATGTCTGTGCAACAACAGCAAATCACAGCATCTTATTAGCACTTATTGTCGACTCTTAACTCTCAAACATCAGGGGGGTGTGGGGCAGACAGGCCTAGCCTACATACACACATCTAATGAGAGTGATTGCACTTCTTTGACTGGGCAATGGCAGAGAAAGAGGGTTCATAGGAAGTGAGGGCTACCCGCAAACAGTGATGCAAATGCTCATTTGTCAAGGAGGCACGTTGCTTGTTTTAATGGCATTCATGTGAGAGAAACTGGATTCACAGGTGTATGTTGAGCCAAACATTGTTAGCACAGATATTGCCAGCGTTTTTATTTTGGGGAATGTCTTGACATTGAATACACTTTATCCAAAATGTTGTGGTGGATTCATTCTCAAGTGCCTGCTTCAGAGCAGATGATGCTTGCATGTCAATTATTTCAAGTTGCAGGAGACCTTCATCAATGTGAAGTGATGCAAGGAACTCTTGTCCTTTTGTGGAAATAGCAGCTACATTGGCAAATGGGTTGCTCACAAAATGCATCAATTCTCTGGACATGTCAAATTCATCAAATCGACTTGCAAAGTTTTCCCTCAATTTATCAATGAAATCTGTCATTAATTGAGTGACTTTTGGCTCAATTGTGTGTGTTAACGTTGACATGAAAAGAAAAAAGTAAAAAAACATATTTTTTTTTTTATTTTTTTTTATTTTTTTTTATTATCATGTAATCTTTGGCGGGCCGGTCAGAATCATCCCGCGGGCCGGATCTGGCCCGCGGGCCGCCAGTTGAATAGCCCTGCCATAGGGAATGAGTCTGAGGTCGCCAAAGTGCAATACCGGCCGCATCCAGCTAGATGGCGGTATTGAGCACCCTTTGTAACCTTGTATCTTGGCCTGTGTAATGGCCAAATGTCTCGGGTCTCACATTTCCTTGTCGGGCGATTGGAGCAGTTCTCCTGGTTCCATTAAAGCGTGTAAAATATCCCTGATCCATATGTTGTGGTGGGTTATGCCGTGGACCAAATGGACATCGGATGTACCAGATGGCGATCAAACAATTGGAATATTATTTTTGGAATACTCCCGATCACAGGTAAGGACTATCTGGCGTAAATTGCTTGATCCTGCAATGCTTTTATACCGATCAGGCTGATAAGCGTTTTTAGTGTTCAATACGAATGCCGTTACTGCCAATCAAATAATCAGAAACGACCCCCCCCCCTTTCATGCATTCATGATGGAACATAATACCTATGATATAGATTTGATTTTGGAATAATAGCGTGTACAGGCAAGAAACGGCAACGTCTATAGTAGAATTGACATATAAAGTTATAACTCAGCATTTCGGGAATTACCCAAGACCGCTCTAAAACCATACTTATATTCACCACGGTATAACACAGGAACATATGGATGAAAAAACGTATTCTTTTTCACATATTGAACAATAGATAGGTGATGTCAAATGGGCCATAGTATTGTATCCATAGCTATATAGAATATAGTTATAGCTCTACAAACAAGGTGATGCACTCCTATCTTTTAAAGCGCGGCCTTGCTATGACGGGCTCCATCTAATAGCTGGCACCGAATGAGTTAAAGGGGAAATACACCCAAAAAAAAAAATCATACATGTTATTCCTCTGGTCTAAGACAGTGAAATCATACATATTATTCCTCTGGTCTAAGACAGTGAATTCATACATGTTATTCCCAGGGGTGCGTTGCTGATTTCAAAGCTGGTTGCACAGTGTTTTAATGACGCCACGTGCACGCGCGCTCCTGCGCATGCGGATAAATGTTCCCTCGCATACACACAGACTAAAGACGATGCCTAATTGCCTCTACGAATGGAATGTAACACATTTCATTCACAAGTTTTGTGTGAATGTATCTGAGAACGTATTTGAACACACCTGACGACCTGTGCTATTGTTATGCAAAGTAGTATAGATGACACTGAGAGACACCCAGGAGAATGTTCTGAGTATATGATGGTATAGATGACACTGAGAGACACCCAGGAGAATGTTCTGAGTATATGATGGTATAGATCAGTGGTTCCCAAAGTCGGGGTCGCGACCCAAAGGTGGGCCGCGAGCAGCCACAGGAGGGCCGCGAGATGATTGAAAAAAAAAAAAAAAAAATCTTTTTCCACTGAACTTAGAAGCAGGCCAGGACAGTGTTTCTAGTTGTATTCTAAAATTCTATTCTATTGTATTCTAAAATGTGACTATATGGTTTTATATTAACTTAATAAATAAACAAAAACTAAAAATTTACTTATTTCAACGAACATTTCAAACTAAATAACAGATTATGCACATAAAACGCTGAAAACAACCGAAGCAACAATAGTATTTTAATGAGGCTATTATTATTATCATTATTATTTTGCAACAAGTTAGCCCTCTCATAAATAGCACATATAAATGAATAACTAACTTGAACTAACTTAATAGGATTGAAGTGATATTTGGCTTAAAAAATTGGTCGCCTGGCAAAAAAAAAAAAAAAAGGAAGCCTGACGATGTGCATTGGGCCGCGGCTCTCTGACGCCTTATTTTCTGGGTCCCGGCCTGAAAAGTTTGGGAACCCCTGGTATAGATGACACTGAGAGACACCCAGGAGAATGTTCTGAGTATATGATGGTATAGATGACACTGAGAGACTCCCAGGAGAATGTTGAATGAATGAATGAATGAAAACTTTATTGAACAGATTGCAGAATGGGTACAAGCAGCACGGTGGTGTAGTGGTCAAACACTGTCGCCTCACAGCAAGAAGGTCCAGGGTTCGATTCCCGCTTGGGGACCAGGTTTCCATGATGCCAGTTACCCAGGTGGGGTATCTCCCAGGCCTTTCTGTGTGGAGTTTGCATGTTCTCCCCGTGCTCGCAAGGGTTTCCCCCCCGATAAGACCCAACGGAAAAACATGCACAACAACAAGATCGCTAACGCTGTGGCGTCCTTGACGAAGACGGACAGGAGCACTTGGATTGGTCCCCTGGCACGGCTCACGTTGACGCCTGTCTGCTCCCGGCTGCCCTTGGGGGGAAGGACGATGGGATGGGTTAATCGCAGAGACGAATCGCATGCATGCATCGCATGCGTGCCGATTGATGACCTCTGAGCAGGTCCTAAATTATTTATTTATTATTATTAATACAGTACGGCTCAATACACACAATTGTTAAGGGGATGCAGACCAGAGAAAGACGTTTGTCTTGTTTACATCAGGGTCCCCAATTTTCAATTCATAGTGACATTTATGACATACACAACATACATGACATCATGACATTTATGGCATAGGGACATACATGACATACAGGTATATAGTACTGTTACATTTGTGACATATGATATGCAAATATACAGTACTGTTACCCATAGATCCTGACAGAGAGTATATACATATGATGGGGAGGAGACTGTACATTAGGAGGGGGTGGGTGGGTGGGAGAGAAATATCCATACGGTGGGGAGAGAATATATACATACGGTGGGGAGGAGACTGTACATTAGGAGGGGATGGGTGGGTGGGAGAGAAATATACATCCGGTGGGGAGAGAATATATACATACGGTGGGGAGGAGACTGTCTATTAGGAGGGGGTGGGGGGGTTTGGACATTTACGGTGGCCAGTTTCGAATTGCAGCCTCCCGTAGGTGCTCTTTTAGAGCGGTTTTGAATGTGGGTAGGGATTCACATTCCTTTAAAGCTTTGGGTAGGGCGTTCCACATTGATGTGGCATAATTGCAAAATGTGTTTAGTCCCTTGTTTGAGCCGAATCTGGGTTTAACATGATTTGTTGAGCTTCCTCTGGTGTTGTGGTCGTGGTATTCACTGACCTTTGGGAAGTATTTTGACATGTACATGGGTACCTTAGTCGTATAGTGTATCTTGTAGACCAGGCCCATTGCAAGTTGCTGTACTCTGTCGTCTACTCTAAGCCATCCTATAGTCAAAGTGGGCAGGGGTGAGGTGGGTTCTAGGAGTAAGGTCAAGTAGTAGTCTGACCAGTTTGTTTTGTGATGTTTGTAATCTTGTTTTTAGCGCCTTTGAGGTGCTTTGGTACCATGAGGTGCAAGCATAGTCGTAGTACCCTTGAATGAGTGCTCCTGCCAGAGTCTTCAGGGTATTCTTGTTACCAGAGAGGAGATCCGGTACAAGAATCTGAGTATATGATGTTATAGATGACACTGAGAATGTTCTGGGTATATGATGGTATAGATGACACTGAGAGACACCAAGGGGAATGTTCTGAGTATATGATGGTATAGATGACACTGAGAGACACCCAGGAGAATGTTCTGAGTATATTATGTTATAGATGACACTAAGAGACACCCAGGAGAATGTTCTGAGTACTGTATATCATGTTATAGATGACACTGAGAGACACCCAGGATAATGTTCTGAGTATATGATGGTATAGATGACACTGAGAGACACCCAGGGGAATGTTCTGAGTATATGATGTTATAGATGACACTGAGAGACACCCAGGAGAATGTTCTGAGTATATCATGTTATAGATGACACTGAGAGACACCCAGGAGAATGTTCTGAGTATATCATGTTATAGATGACACTGAGAGACACCCAGGAGAATGTTCTGAGTATATCATGTTATAGATGACACTGAGAGACACCCAGAGGAATGTTCTGAGTATCATGTTATAGATGACACTGAGAGACACCCAGGAGAATGTTCTGAGTTCACACTGAGAGCACCCAGGAGAATGTTCTGAGTTCAAACTGAGAGCACCCAGGAGAATGTTCTGAGTTCACACTGAGAGCACCCAGGAGAATGTTCTGAGTTCATAGGTTTATGTTTCAGAACTGAGAACTACTATAGAATAAAGAACATGGGTACCTTAGTCGTATAGTGTATCTTGTAGACCATGCCCATTGCAAGTTGCTGTACTCTGTCGTCTACTCTAAGCCATCCTATAGTCAAAGTGGGCAGGGGTGAGGTGGGTTCTAGGAGTAAGGTCAAGTAGTAGTCTGACCAGTTTGTTTTGTGATGTTTGTAATCTTGTTTTTAGCGCCTGTGGTATATTCTGCTATATTTAAGCTCATGCAACATGTGAAAAGGTCTGTGATGCTTAGTAAATACATAGTAGGTTGACAGCTGTCCTCTGCAGTCATAAAAACCACTAGGGAGCCAAGCCCTCGAGGCTCTACATCCTGCATAGAACCTGTGTCTGTACTGATAAGAGAACAGATGGTTAGGGGCGGTCAGGTGGCGTAACGGAGATTGCGTTCGTCACCAAACCCCGGAGCGGCTAGATTCGCCTGTTCGAATCCAGCTCACAGCTCCGGGGTTGTCACCAGCTTGGCTGGTTGTTCACACTAATACAATTGGCAGTATTAGAGGGTGGGAGAAGCTGGCGGGGTGGGTCCGGGTCGTTGTAAACAGCGACTCCTACAGTTTGGTCGGGGCGCCTGCTAAGCTCGGATAGGACTGGAGTGGGATAGTGTGATCTAGGGCTGGGCGATAAAACGATAACGATAAATATCGCGATAAATTATTTCCTCGAAATAAACATGAAACGTGGTCGCAAAGTTTCGATATATCGATTTTCCAAGTTTGGCTCCGTTCAGCCTCGGCTCAGCACACTCACTAACAACAACCAACGTTACGTGATGACGTGCTTACGCACCACAGCTCAGGACTCAAGGCTGCTAGGATACTTAGCTTGTGTAGTAGTTTTGATACATAAATCCTAAACCTCATTTGAATCTTTTATTTCTACTAGAAAAGGTCTGAAACTGGTGTTCAAATATGTGGCCTGAGAGACAAGATTAGAGTGTGTGTGTTGTGACAGAGACCGGGGAAGCACCACAGGAGGTCGTTTGCATATAGTCCCCTGGCAGCTGCAAAACAATCTGTGACTGATTATAGGAACAGGAAACCGACACCTTGGGCCCCAGGTCCTGCAGCTGTTCGGAGGAGGAGCAAGCTTCTCCATTCTCTGTAACAAAGTACATGTTTAAATGACTATTGGTATACTTGGATAACTATAGGGAATGCCTGTTATATTGTGGTAACCATCCTGAGTCGAATGATATGAAATATGCAATGTTTATGAGTCTCATTTAGCATCAAGATAAACTGTTCAATTATGATATCTCTGTTTATGTAATCAATCTCAATTCGAATATATATATATCTTGGGGTTCACCAACCAAAGTATTAGGTTAAATATACAGTGAAACTATTCTCTGGGCTTAAACAAAGTAGAGGGGGGTTGACCTATTAAGGACAACCCCCAATTTCACATTTAAACTTAGCAGGCCTGTGATTGGAGGAACACAGCTGCTGATGTCATCACACAGAGACTCTAGGCTTTTGGATATAAGGGGGATGTTGTGATGGTGGAGAGGGACTCTCTGAAAAAACCAAACCACCGAAGGAGACCACACCCATCTCTTCACACAGGAGCGGACGACGGCGGAAGCAGAGGAGAATCAACAGACAAAGAACATCATTGTGGAGGGAGAATAGACTGCTTTGTTCATCAGCCAGAGAACAAAGCCATCAACAACTTATCAACTATCATTCTTTAATCTGATTTCTTAGAAGGACGAGCGGCATATTGCTCCGGTACCTTGAATCTTTTATAGTGTTCTTTATTGTAATTTGTATACACTCTTAACTTTGATTAAACAGCTGCTGTTATATATCTTCTCCTCCTCCTTTCTCCTTCTGTACCGCTGGTCGTCATAACAAAGACCTCCAGTCTTTGGTTAAAGTACTTTCCAGGGCTTTAAAGGTTGGAAACACAACGTAGAGCAGATTAGATATTAGGTTCTGATTAAATCAGAACAAATTAGCTCGGGAAAGTACTACACATTCTCTTGATGGACTCTCTCAGTAGAATCTCATGCTTGAGTTTGCTGAAAGCCACACCTTTAGATTAGTTATGTGTTGTTTTGGATGCAATTAAACGCATTGATGACCATAGATGACCATAGATCACAGGACAAACTGAATCATCTCTGATACCATACGCCTTTGAGGTGCTTTGGTACCATGAGGTGCTAGCATAGTCGTAGTACCCTTGAATGAGTGCTCCTGCCAGAGTCTTCAGGGTATTCTTGTTTACCAGAGAGGAGATCCGGTACAAGAATCTGAGTATATGATGTTATAGATGACACTGAGAGACACCCAGGAGAATGTTCTGGGTATATATAGATGACACTGAGAGACACCCAGGGGAATGTTCTGAGTATATGATGGTATAGATGACACTGAGAGACACCCAGGAGAATGTTCTGGGTATATGATGGTATAGATGACACTGAGAGACACCCAGGAAAATGTTCTGAGTATATGATGTTATAGATGACACTGAGAGACACCCAGGAGAATGTTCAAGTTCAAGTTCAAGTTTCTTTATTCTTTATTTATTTAGTTTGCTTCAAGACACATACTGTAGTGAAGCCCTCCTCTTACTGTATATAACAGAGTCTGACCTATCCTCCATGTCTCCTCTTACTGTATAGAACAGAGTCTGACCTATCCTCCATGCCTCCTTTGCGCTTCCTCTGCAGGTCTGCGGCTGAGGAGGACGAGGGCAGCGTCTGGAGCGGAGATATGGCCTCAGGTGGCCGGTTGGCAGGCTGGCCTTGGCCTTCTCCCTCTGGAAGAGGTTCTAAAACACAATCACATTTAACAATCATTTAGCCTGCAGAGTGACAGAGATAAATCATAACACACTTTATTTGTATAGCACCTTTCATACTATAATTGCAGGCTAAAGTGCTGTTGGCATACAATGGGCATAGAATTGACATAAATAAATAAATAAATAAATAAATAAATAAATAAATAAATAAATAAATAAATAAATAAATAAATAAATAAATAAATAAATAAATAAATAAATAAATAAATAAATAAATAAATAAATAAATAAATAAATAAATAAATAAATAAATAAATAAATAAATAAATAAATAAATAAATAAATAAATAAATAAATAAATAAATAAATAAATAAATAAATAAAATAAACATAGTAAAATGCAGTAAAAATAAACATGAAATAAGACAGAATACAAGCAGTGACATAAAATAGCGTGGATAGTGTGGATGTAATGAGTCTATCTGTATGTTGTGTATGTCATACATTTATTATGAATTGAAAATGGGGGACCCTGATGTAAACAAGACGAAAGTCTTTCTCTGGTCTGCATCCCCTTAACAATTGTGTGTATTGAGCCGTACTGTATTGTGTACAGTGTACCCATTCTGCAATCTGCTAATACAATTTTCAATCAATCAATCAATCAGCCTCCCACTTGTGACAATTATGCCACATCAATGTGGAACGCCCTACCCAAAGCTGTAAAGGAATGTGAATCCCTACCCACATTCAAAACCGCTCTTAAAGAGCACCCACGGGAGGCTGCAATTCGAAACTGGCCACCGTAAATGTCCAAACCCCCCACCCCCTCCTAATAGACAGTCTCCTCCCCACCGCATGTATATATTCTCTCCCCGCCGTATGTATATTTCTCTCCCACCCACCCACCCCCTCCAAATGTACAGGCTCCTCACCACCGTATGTATATTTCTCTCCCACCCACCCACCCCCTCCTAATGTACAGTCCCCTCCCCATCATATGTATATACTCTGTCAGGATCTATGGGTAACAGTACTGTATATTTGAATATTGTATATGTCACAAATGTATCAGTAATAAATACCTGTATGTCCCTATGCCATAAATGTAATTTATATATCGTATAGCTCCGCTCTGCGTCTACTGCAATACACTTCCATATCAGTATTAGCACTGAATAAATGTTCACATGCATCTTTACACACCTCATCTGCCTGGCCACACCCCCATCCGCTTCTCTACATAAGCAGGGGTGTGGCCATACTAACAGCTCCTTCTTTAGTTTTCACCACGGCAAGTGCCTGTATACACCACTTTGAGACTGCTGAAATATTGAAGAAAGGAGCTACGATGCAGGAGCTACGTTGACATTATATCTTTGTTTTCTCTCTCACTATTTTCGAGGAAATACAGCGATAATGTCTTCGCCACTGGGGTGTCTAGAAGATGATGATCATTCTGACCTCCACCGGCATAGGGGCTCGCGTCGCTGGCCTAATCCCCACCTGCATTCCTCCAAGCTGCAGTTGGACAGGTATTACCTCCGCTACTGCAGCTGGACTTTGCTTGAGAGGCGCTTGGCTGTTGTGAGAGCTAGCTGCCTCTCCGGGTGAGTGATGGTTTTGATATGCGAGCGCCAGTTGTGTTGCTATGGGGGGAATGGCTACACGACTTACGAAAGCCGGCTCCAGGCTGGTACCCTTTTTGCTGCCTCTTAGCGGCGTGGAGAGGGTTCTGGTTTGACGCCCACACTACATTTGCCTGGGACCGTGTCCGAATCTGCGGTTCAAACCCCCGGATCTCTGGACGAACGGATACTCTCTGTCACCGTGCGAGGCCCCACCTTTCAAGATGAAAGTTACCCAGCGCGAGGGAAGTGGGTTTGGTGTTTCGTTATAAGAATTCCTTCACACTCTAGTCGGCTGCAGCCCATGAGGGAATTCTGCCGGCACCGCTGTGTCTGTTAATCACCGTTCTGAAGACTGTGTTGACTTCTTTCCTCTTCTCTCTTCGGATGAGGAGAGGGACAGACGGCGACTGTCTGAAGTGTTGGCCTATATTGTGTTTTCACGTTGTACAGTTTCGGTGATAGCTGCTTGGCTTGCGTTCTAGCTGGGTTGTGCTACCTGTTAGCCAGTTAGCTGTTAGCTGCGACGCTAGCTCTGTATGCTCGCTTGGCTGGGAACGTTAACCTGAAAACTACGACATCATCTTTGACAGAGGATGTAGTCGGCCCTGCACCATGATCGGCTGTTGGAGGGGGGCGTCTTAGCTTCTTTTGCCCCGCCAGCGAGGACCTTCGTCAACGTGGAGACCAGTGTTGCGGTCCTCTCAGCCTGCGTTCATTGGTGCAGGTAAGGGTCCTTTGGACACTTAACGCCTCTTTGTTCCTTCCCTTCTGAATGTTTTGTAATAACGATGTTTTTTCCAAAACGTATGTTGCTTCACTACATTTGGGGATGCGACATGTGTTGTGTGTGAATTGTCTTGATCGCTGGTATAGCTTTCTCTCTACCTAGAAAATGGCGTTTTTACGTGAGTAAAAATGAACTGGTTTTGTTGTATGATGAGAAGTTGTGTGTTCATGTAACGTTAGGCAATGTAGTTGAACTCACAACTGGCTGGGTTAATAACCCTGCAAAGCTATGCATAGTGGCATGTGATCGAGGGGTGAGTCCCTCTCTCAGCTTGTGATGACAATAAACAGGTGGCGTGTTCACATATTAACAGGGCTGTACCTGTTCAACCGAGTCGTATCAGGGGTAAGGTGGTAAGGGGTGGTTTTTCCCCCTGGTTTTTCCATGGCCCCCCCCCCCCCCCCCCCCCCCCTCCCCTCAAACATGATTTCGACACGTGTACCTACCCCCCTCCTGGGACTGGCGATGGCGGCGTGATTAGGGCACGGGACTGATTCTGGTCGCGCCGGACCAGGTCAGTTAATCCGTTGTCCGCCGGAGCGCAGATCTGCTGTTCTGGTACCCTGAGGGACTTGTGCTTTTTCGGGTGGGAAAATGCCGGGTCGGCCCGGGTGTTGCAGGGTTTGACGTTATGGAGATGTTCGTGGTTATGTTACTACGTGTTACCCCTCACTGTTGCTTGGTCCATGTTGTGTTGTACCTTGCGCTGTGCTGACGGAGCCTGGTCCTTCTCCATTCTTTTTCGCCCCTCTCTTCTCCTGCTTAGGCAGGGCAGGGAGGGGGCTGTTGAGGTGGTTCTTGTAGAACTCCTCTGGCATCCCTGTGTACGTCCCGGTCCGCCGGGCCCGGGTTCGAAATTGCTTTCGTCGACCCGTTGGCCTGGGTTAACCCCTTCTTGAAAACTGAAACACTTGTACTGCGGTATAGCCAGTGTATGCCCGCAGTTGTGTTTTGGAGTTTTTTCTTGGGGGGTTATAGGAACAACCGCCTCATGTTAGAACCAAGGGGGTGGTTGGTTCCCTGGTGTGTTGGTAGCAGAGTCAACTCTCGGGGTAGGCCGGGTTTGGCCCCGTCTACCTGTGAGTGTGCCCCTGCACCTTTCATGACGTCTGCCAATCATGTCAGCCTTCTCTGCCTCGGCCCCTCTAGAGAGTCAAGGTTTTTTTTGTGGAGGCTGCGACATGGTGCACAACATGCCAGCATACGCCCCTTCCGCCGGGGTGCTGTTTCAGCAGACCCCTTTGGCGCCTGTCTAGTCCGCAGTGCTCCAGGCTCAGGTCGAGTGGCCTGTTGCCTGGATTGAGGGATCGACCTCTTTTGGGGGTCGTCTCCCCGGTGCACTGCCTGCTCCCGCTGTGGGTGTAGCCTCTTGAGTGCTTCGGGGCGGCGTGCTGTAGGGGGGAAGGGCCTGCTCTTGGATGGGGCCTGTCCGAATACGCTGGCGATGTGGGGGGTGGTGGCACTAGTGACCGCCTGGTTGGGTCTCGATGCTGCGGCGTTGTTGGCCTCTCCAGGCCCCCTTTTCCGGGGGGGTCCAGTCCCTTCCTGGGTGTGGGTCCTCCTTCGCGCTCCGCTGCTACGGCCTTGCCACGGGGTTGGGCTTTTGCTCTTGACCCCGTGATATTAGGGGTTGTAACGGGGGTTTGTTCCTTTCCGTTCGTTCCCTAGTGGCATGTGGGTTGCGCGTTTGTGTAGTCGTGGGTGAGTCCCACGGTCTGCTCACCCTGTGCGTTGAGTTGCCAAAACTCCTCTTCGCACAGTCGGATCCGATACCCTCCCGTCTTCCGCCAGGGGGGTCCGGGGGCTCGGGTCCTCCCCGGTTCTGATGGTTGTGGGGGGCCTCAGCGGGTACATTTGTCGAGCTTCCGCTCTGCTCAGCTCCTGTATTGCAGTAGACGCAGAGTGGAGCTATACGATATATAACGTACGGTTATGTATATAACCATAGTTATATGAGTATAGTGACGCTCTGCGTCGGACACACTGAGGACCCCGTGGTCTTGCCTTTGTGGTGAAAGACTTGGGAATGAGCTGTTATTATGGCCACAACCCTGCTTATGTAGAGGAGCGGATGGGGGTGTGGCCAGGCAGATGAGGTGTGTAAAGGTGCATGTGAAAATGTATTCAGTGCTAATACTGATATGGAAGTGTATTGCAGTAGACGCAGAGCGTCACTATACTCATATAACTATGGTTATATACATAACCGTACGGTATGTTGAGTATGTCATAAATGTCAATATGAATTGAAAATGGGGGACCCTGATGTAAACAAGACAAACGTCTTTCTCTGGTCTGCATCCCCTTAACAATTGTGTCTATTGAGCCGTACTGTATTGTACCCATTCTGCAATCTGTTAAATAAAGTTTTCATTCATTCATTCATTCATGCACTTCTAGGAAACCTTGAACCGGTTCACCTTGTAAATCAGTGCAGTTGCTCAGACTCGCCACGGCACGGCGCCAAAACTCTGGCGGGCTTTGTTGTTGCTGCAAACCGTCACGTGAGGGTAATCGGGGGGCGTGCTCTCACTGACGCCGCTTATGACGTAACTGCTGTAACACTGACCTACTTCCCGAACACAGGACTCCCATAACTGTGACATGTACTTAAAAGATGATGAATACAGTTTATAAAGTGTTTCATAAAGTGATGAATTCTTTCCACCATTAAATTATTCGTTAACAATGATCCACACTTTGCATATAAAGAGCAATCAAATGTAATTAAATGTAAAAATATAGGCTACATCTGAAATCATAATAATCCTAACTACCTACCTCATATTATAGTCTACCCATATAATTCTGTATGATAGCATGTGCAATAGTGCTGTATATACCATATACATTTATATATGTATTTACCATACATACCCGCATATAATCCTTTTTACATGTCTGTAGATACTATATCTCCCTTACCTACTCTTACTAGTTACACTGCTGGCCAGTATGACTTACTACCATAGTGTCTTTATACCTGTATCACTGTACATATTAATACTATATCTATAGACCTACTACCATAGTGTCTTTATACGTGTATCACTGTACATATTAATACTATATCTATAGACTTACTACCATAGTGTCTTTATTTTTTTTTATTTTTTTTTTAAACTTCATTTTTTAGCGTTTATCGCTTTTTCTGGTCAAGCATGACCGAAAGAAACAGGTTGAATGGGATATAGATCAGGGGAAGACACTCTGAGAAAATACAGCGAGTCCGGGAGTCGAACTCGTGTACCCCAGATCCGTGACGCGCACGGTTGTCCCCGACGCCGAAATAGCGCCGAGATACGCGGTGAGCTACTGGAGCTCCCCCATAGTGTCTTTATACCTGTATCACTGTACATATTAATACTATATCTATATACTTACTACCATAGTGTCTTTATACCTGTATCACTGTACATATTAATACTATATCTATAGACTTACTACCATAGTGTCTTTATACCTGTATCACTGTACATATTAATACTATATCTATAGACTTTATACCATAGTGTCTTTATACCTGTATCACTGTACATATTAATACTACAACTCTGTACATACATCTGATTACTCAGTAGTACTGATTTATATATTTTATATGCAGTTTAATCACCAGTACATTGTATATTAATATTGCACTTTACTGATACATTTGCACTCTGGATGGATGCCAAACTTCTATATATGCCAAATCTCTATATATATGCGGTAAATATAAATATATAAATACATATAAGATATATACAGCACTATTGTAGATGCATACAGAGTTATATGGGTAGACTATAGTATGAGGTAGGTAGTTATGATTATTATGATTACCATGATTAGGAAAAATTAGGAAGACTTAAATTACCCAACTACTGTTACATTTATTTAAATTAGTAACGGCCCCTACATGTTTTTAACAACTCTCAAACACTTAATTGGATATGCTTCTTTTCAACTTGTATATAATATTTTTGGTAATACTTGATTGATACTGTATATCATTGTAATAATACTCGATTTACTGCATAACATTAAATCAGGTGAAAATATCAATATTTAGTACTTAAAACCTTATTATCATATTATCAACATTTGAACCGGAAGCTTCACCCCCCCAGTATGATTCACGCTCACCTACCCCCTGGCGAGGCGGCCCTTTGGGGGCCGACAGGTGGGACGTTTAACGTTCGGTGAGTAAGAACAGAGTGAGTGGTGAGTGTGTGTGTGTGTGTGTGTGTGTGTGTGTGTGTGTGTGGGGGGGGGGGGTTTATCATGAATCATATTGACTTGAACTCCCTCAACCCCCCCCCCCCCCCCCCCCAGAGAAGGTTTGTGGGTCAGCAGCTGTGTGACATAGACTGTGGGAGTTTCTCCTCTTCCTCCCGTGTGCTCAGGCAGCCGCTAGAGGGCGTCCCGCTGATGCTGCGACCAGCAGCTTCTGTCGTCAAACACTGCCTCTCTGTTCCTCATAGGTTGTAACTCCCCCCCCCCCCGTATTTTTTCCTTCAACGGTTGCCCTGGCTGTAATATGTAGAATTATTGTTTGTTTGTACATTGTCTGTACATGTCTGATGTAAATATTTTGCATGATGTGTTTTTAACCTGTTCTTAATTACCTGTATCTGTATGCCATATTATGTTATGCTTTTTTTTTTTTTTTTTTTTTTTTTTTTTGCAGCTTTTTAATGTTAAGCCTTAAGGTCCCCCTATAGGGGGACCCTGCTTTTCTTTATCATAAATCGATCAATAGAGACTGTATTAGATCCCCAATTATCATATCATGGGGTATCCTTGGAAAGCCACACTCATTGGCTACAACCCTGTTCAAAGATTTTCGAGATCGCCAAATGATTGACGGAGCTAGAGCCCCGGGAGTCGGGGGTGGTAATGTGTACTTTTGCGTACTTTGGGGCACGCCTCACATATCGGCATGTAACTCGAGAACCACTGAACGGATTTTGTCACCTGATAGGGCAATCGACAGACAACAAATAGGGCTTTAATTCTATCTATATATTAGTTGGGTCAAGAACCAAAATTCCGTGACCATTCTCTGGCTAAGATGTTTTGATGATTGATTTGACTTCTATGGACCTTTTATAAAATATTTAGCCATCTTGAAAAATTTACTTTGGATCCAGAGCACCTAGAATCATGTATGAATACACTTTTTTGTGTAAATCAACCACGACGATTCCAAATCTGACATCAGTTTGACTCTATGACATCAATTTGACCCAGAAATCCAAGATGGCCACCATCTAGTAGAGCGAAAATGTAACTTTTAATGTCAAAACCAATTTTACCATGGTACTGCTGTACTTTAAACAAACTACCTTCATAAGGATCTCAGCTAAATAATTGATGAATGTACAGTATGACAAGATAACTAATTATCCTTCAAAATATGCTCTCTTAAATAGCTGTAACTTGAACAGGTTAACAATGAAACCACTTTAAACATGTCATGATCAGTCCGAATCAGAGCATTCTGCCTCACTAGATTCTGAATCATCAGATTCCAATGAATCACCCCTCCTCCTCCATACATCATCATCTCCCTTCTCATCATCATCCTCCTCACTCTCATCTTCCTCACTTTCTTCAGCTGGCCCTGGTGCAGGTAGATGTGTTGGGAGAGCAGGTCGTGTGTGGCGGACAGGGCGACAGCGACCACCCACCAGCACCCAGCCATGTCCGAGTGGCGAAGGGTGTCGCTTCAGGGAGGGGTGGCGCACTAGATATGCCAAGTAGTTCGCATGGAGGCAGTGTTGGCATAGGCTATCTGCATCTGGAGGGAGATGGATGAATGATTTGTTCTTCATTTTCTTCCACTTTGTGGCATGGGCCTCAGCCATGGTCTTGTCCATAAATAACATGCATCCCTTCATACAATGGGTTTCACGCTGGCTTGAATATGGAGCAGAGGAAGAGCAAGGCTTATTCTCATACATCTTACAATCAACCGCCCAACAAGTCAGTTGTGAATGACATCTGTCTACCATCATCGCCACTAAGCACATGCCCTTCGCCTTCTTAGTGGGAGATCATCCTGTGTATGAATTGATCATCACTCTGCTCAAGGCCGAGAACCCAAACAAGTACCATGATGACATTGTACCCTTTCTTTGTCCCTTCCATACACAGTGTGTGATGATGAGTGCTATCTACAAGCGCTACAAGGGGAGTGAGCTAGGAGATGTACTTGTGGCAGGAGGAGTTATTGCAGAGGGCTCCGTTGACCATGCACTGAAAGGCAAGCATTACAAGAGGGGGCTGCGTTGCTTGAGGCTCATCTATGAGGCACTCATGAGTCAGCTGGTAAAGGGGAGGCTCATGCCCAACCTGGCTAATGAGACAAGGGAGAACCTTGAGATTCTGAGAGATATGAGTCTTTCCCAAGAACCCCGTGCAGCTGCACATGCGGCACTGATTGATTGATTGATTGATTGATTGATTGATTGAACATTGTATTAACAGATTGCAGAATGGGTACAATACAGTACGGCTCAATACACACAATTGTTAAGGGGATGCAGACCAGAGAAAGACTTTCGTCTTGTTTACATCAGGGTCCCCCATTTTCAATTCATAATGAGATAATTGTGACTTAACAGAGATGATAAATACATTGCTTAGACTATTGTGACAACATGCTAACACATGTTGCATCTGACTTCTATGGTTTAATCAATATAGAGTTACCAACAAAAATAATGGATTTGAAATAACTACGCAAGTCTTTGAGTAGGGCTGGGCAGCCTAACATGACAGAGTGCAAATGTAATAGTAAAGTGCAATAGTAATATACAATGTACAGGTGATTAAACGGAGTATAAAATATATAAATTAGTACTAGTAAATCAGTGATACAGGTATAAAGACACTATGGTACAGTAGTAGTAAGTAGTAAGAGCCAAACATCCCAGATAAACTACTGCCTTCAGTGCCTTGTCGATACACTACAACCACATCCGGCATCTCCTCGAGAGTGAGGACGCATTGCTCCACTGACCTACTGACCTATTTCCGGAGGAACCGAGAGAGAGTTCCCCTCGGCTCCTGTCCGGCGAATTAAACAGACATCCCCAACAACAACACTCTGAATTAAACAGACATCCAACAGCGCTCTGAATTAAACAGACATCCCCAACAACAACACTGAATTAAACAGACATCCCAACAACAACACTCTGAATTAAACAGACATCCCAACAACAACACTCTGAATTAAAAAGACATCCAACAGGCTCTGAATTAAACAGACATCCAACAGGCTCTGAATTAAACAGACATCCCCAACAGCAACACTTTGAATTAAACAGACATCCCCAACAGCAACACTCTGAATTAAACAGACATCCCCAACAGCAACACTCTGAATTAAACAGACATCCCAACAACAACACTCTGAATTAAACAGACATCCCCAACAACAACACTCTGAATTAAACAGACATCCCAACAACAACACTCTGAATTAAACAGACATCCCAAAAACAGCGCTCTGAATTAAACAGACATCCCAACAACAACACTCTGAATTAAACAGACATCCCCAACAACAACACTCTAAATGAAACAGACATCCCCAACAACAACGCTCTGAATTAAACAGACATCCCAACACCAACACTCTGAATTAAACAGACATCCCCAACAACAACACTCTGAATTAAACAGACATCCCAACAACAACACTCTGAATTAAACAGACATCCCAACAACACTCTGAATTAAACAGACATCCCAACAACAACACTCTGAATTAAACAGACATCCCAACAACACTCTGAATTAAACAGACATCCCCAACAGGCTCTGAATTAAACAGATTGATTGATTGATTGATTGATTGATTGATTGATTGATTGATTGATTGAAAATTGTATTAACAGATTGCAGAATGGGTACAATACAGTACAGCTCAATACACACAATTGTTAAGGGGATGCAGACCAGAGAAAGACTTTCGTCTTGTTTACATCAGGGTCCCCCAAACATCCCCAACAGCGCTCTGAATTACATGGAGATACGCAGAGTCGACGGTGGGGTCGTGTCGTGTCGCGTCCCTTACCTGTCCGTTGAGACATGCCTGGAGAGCGCAACAGAGCATGTGGAGGTGGCGAGATGTAGTCTTGTAATGTATGAGAGATGAGAGGGACGAGATATGTTGTATAATTTACTTTTATGTTTTTCCCTCCTGCCGCTTTACAAAGGCGGGGAGAGAGAAGGGGGGGTTGAAATGGGAGGGAGGGAGTCACGCTAAACTCAGAAACGTGAGGGGATGATGAAGTGTAATGAGGACACAGAACTCCCGAGGAAAAAACGGAAGTGTCCTGAGTCATCATCGCCGCGTTGCTTTCAGTTCATTCACACCGGTCACCCCCCCCCCCCCCCCCCCGCGCAAGCTCCCATTCACCTCCCGCCGCCGCGCAAGCTTCCATTCACCTCCCACCCTCGCACGAGCTTCCATTCAATCTCCCACTGTCGACGACTGTCATTCATGAATCTGTGTCCTGGCCACTGGAAGCACGTGCTTCACGTCAGCCCAATCTTCGCTTAAAATACTGTGAAGTACAAATCGACCACAGGAAAAAAGTACACAATGTATGTACGTTATTTTCCCTCATATTTTTATATTCAAGGATCATTTTATTGTTTACACTGTAAATGTCCAAACCCCCCACCCCCTCCTAATAGACAGTCTCCTCCCCACCGCATGTATATATTCGCTCCCCGCCGTATGTATATTTCTCTCCCACCCACCCACCCCCTCCAAATGTACAGTCTCCTCCCCACCGTATGTATATTTCTCTCCCACCCACCCACCCCCTCCTAATGTACAGTCCCCTTCCCATCATATGTATATACTCTGTCAGGATCTATGGGTAACAGTACTGTTATGGTTTGTAACCGACCCCAATCGCACAACACAAGACAGGTATGAGAGTAAGCCAAGAACTGGGCATTTATTGAAACACACAGAAAACGGCACTGTCCCTTTAAGGGAGAACACAAAAAACTGGAAAACAAGAAAGGGAAAAAGGCACAGTGCCTTTAGGAGGCGAGCTGGCTAAGGGGAAGGCTAAGGGAAACAGGACAGGGCAAGGGACAAGGGCAGGTACAGGGAGGACTAGGAGGACTGGACGGGAAGACTAGGAGGACTAGGAGGACTGGACAGGGATGACTAGGAGGACTAGGAGGACTGGACAGGGAGGACTAGGATGACTAGGAGGACTGGACAGGGAGGACTAGGAGGACTAGAGAGGGAGGACTAGGATGACCGGACGGGATGACTAGGAGGACTAGGAGGACTGGACAGGGAGGGCTAGGAGGACTAGAGAGGGGAAACAGGGACAGAGGCTCGCGGAGGCGGGCTGGGGAGAGGGAGGACTGGAAGGACTAGACAGGGAGGAACAGGATGACTAGGAGGACTGGGAGGACTGGACAGGGAGGACTAGGAGGACTAGACGGACTGGACGGACTGGACAGGGAGGACTAGAGAGGGGAAAACAGACAAAGACTGGGATACAAGCATTAGAAGAATGTTGCTGCTCTGCAGCTTCTCCCGGGAAGGCTCGTCTGAGGAATCAGACAGTGACGTCAGAGCCGCTCTGCAGAATCCTCTCGGCAGCTCTCCGAGGTGGTAAACGGGACAGAGAGGGAGAGAGAGAGCGGGTTAGCTCAGAGTACAGTTGGGAACAGAGCAGGTGACAGGAGAAGTGACTTGTCCCAAAACAGAGTAATCCAAGTGACTGAATCTTCGGTGTAAATACACACTGCGAGTAATGTCCCAACAACAATCCACGTGAGAATATCTTCGGTGTGAAATCACACAGTGAGCAAAGTTCAAGCAAATATTATCCCAAATGAACAATCCAAAAAGCAGGCACAGGGTGAGTGACAGTCTGAACAAAAGCAGGATCTCTTCAGTGTATAACACACACGAAAAATGATAGGGTCAAAAGACAGTCTTGCAAAACTCACCCAGGCGCTGTGCGTAAAGAGAGCAGGATCAAACAGGGCGAGCGCGTCGCTACGGGGAACGGGTTGTCCAAGCGGAATACTGAGTGGTGCGCGGCTGTTTGGAGTACGCGCCGGTAAGGAGAGCGCGTCTGGCTCGGAGGTCTGGATGCGCGTCAGGATGCGCGTCTGGAGTGAAGAGCGTGTCTGCTGCGCGGAGGTCTGGATGCGCGTCTGGATGCGCATCTGGAGTGAAGAGCGCGTCTGCTGCGCGGAGGTCTGGATGCGCGTCTGGATGCGTGTCTGGAGTGAAGAGCGCGTCTGCTGCGCGGAGGTCTGGATGCGCGTCTGGATGCGCGTCTGGAGTGAAGAGCGCGTCTGCTGCGCGGAGGTCTGGATGCGCGTCTGGGCGTCTGCTGCGCGGAGGTCTGGATGCGCGTCTGGACGTCTGCTGCGCGGAGGTCTGAAGTGGAACACTGGAATACCTCCCGTGGAAGTTTAGAGAGCGCAGTCCAGTGTCTCCTTCCAGGCAAACGGCGACAGGAGGCGAAGGCTTGAGCGCATCTCACGCCGGAGATGAAAACAGCATAACAGACAGAAACCGAAACTCCCGTAGGAGCCTTTAGACAGAGAACCTCCCGAAGGAGTCTTGGTGATAGAGATATGATACGGAACGACCCGACCAGGCTAGAGGGGAAGAGCGAGGTACTTAAAGCCCACAGGGGTGCTAATTAGAATACACATCAGGTGCGGGAGGTAATTGATAATCGAACTAGAAGTGTGTGTTCGGCACCAGACCAATCAAACACATAATGACAGGTAGTCCAAGGGTGTGGCTGCTGAAGAGCAAACGAACGCGAGGGTGGGGGCTAGTGAGGTGAGGAGAATGCAATTGATTAACAGAAAACTAAAGGAACAGAGCGAGTAGGCTTAAAGGAACAGAGCGAGAAGGTGAGCAACGGACAAAACCTCACAAGTACTGTATATTTTTGAATACTGTTTATGTCACAAATGTATCAGTACTAAATACCTGTATGCAGGGCCGCCTCAGGGGGTGTGCGAGCAGTGCGGTCGCACAGGGCCTCGCGGGAAGGGGGGCCTCGCAAAATAATTTTTTTTTTTTTTTCTTTTTGCGAGGCCCCCCTTCCCGCGAGGCCCTTTTTCATCACAGACCTAAAATCTAGTTTTGCTTATATGCTTATATATTTCACATTAGACACGTTTGTAGAATGTGTCTGACTTGTTCCTGGGTCTGCAGTGACATACTATTGGTTTCAACGAAGGGAGCTCTGGGGCTCTGCAGCAGACATACTATTGGTTTCAACGAAGGGAGCGGAGTGGTTACTTACATCATGTGTAGTACGCCGGCGTGAGTCAGCTGCGTTTGACTATTTCGCGCTTGCAGCTTTTGACTATTATGCTTAGTTATGCCAGCCAACTCGAAGAGGTCGGTCATTATCAGTCGGTCGGTCACCAAGGAACGTTGACGAAAGGCGGGACAAATGGCCGGAGCCTTGTCATGATGCAGTCGGGATATAGCCATGATGATGTCGGCTAGTAGCTAGCTTAGCTAAAGGCTATCTAGCGTTAGCTAACCTAGAGACATGCAGCCAAGATGAAGAGGATGGTCGTTTGGCAGATGAACTTCGTCAACTCCACGCGGTTGTCTCCATCCTCTTGGACGTTTGGTGAGTTTTTAACCTATTCTATTAACTCTATTATATTCCCGCCGTGGACATCGCTCTCTCTCTCTCTCTCTCTCTCTCTCTCTCTGGAGCTAAACTGGCCGACTAGCTGTTGTAGTACTACTAGTAGCTAACGGTGTGTGCCTGGTGTCAGCACCTGTATGTAGCCGCATAGCTTGCTTCTGCGTTAGCTAATGGTTAGCGATAGCCTGGTTGAGCTAACTGTTAGCCAGTTAGCTGTTTAGCTTCGACGTTAGCTGCCGGCTGCGCCCGGCTGGGAACGTTCGTTTGATGCTATCAGTTAGCCTTGAGTTAGCTGTTAGCTTGTGCTACGACCATTGACATTAGCCGTGAGAATAGCAGGGGGTTCTGGCACTCTGACTACGACATCATCTTTGACAGAAGATGTAGTCGGGCCTGCACCATGACAAGGCTCTGGCCATAGCTTATTTTTGTCCCGACAGCGAGAGGCCTTTCGTCAACATGGAGACCTGTGTTGCGGCCTTTCGCCCTGCGTTCCTTGGTGCAGGTAAGATTAATGAAAATGTCATGACATTACCCCACTCTTCCTTCCTTCCCCTCCCGAATGTTTTGTTAATAACGATGTTTTTTTCCAGGCAAAACATGTTACTTCACAACATTTGGAGATACGACATGTGCTGTGTGTGAATTCATTTGTTCGTTTGTGTAGCTTGGGTAGCGTTGGGCCGTTGGCCAAAGCTGTGTGTGGCCTGGTGTCAGTAGCCTACCTGGCTAGCCTTTAGCTGTCGGCCATTGGCTCCTTGCTGCTTTGTTTTCTCTTCGTATAGACCCTCTTCTCTTTGGATTTAAGTGTTGATCTTTGTCCTTTTGGATCTATGTATATTCATGTTGCCTTTGTGAAGTTATCTTTTCCTTCTGTTTTGTTCTTTCATTAAAAGTTGAATATCCTTTAGGGGGTCATCTTTGCTTATCTCTCTCATACATGCTCTCTCTCTAACACACATGCTCTCTCTCTCTCTCTCTCTCTTTCTAACACACACAGTCTGCCTATGGCGGCCTTTCTCGATGGCTAGGCTGTGCTCGCTGAGTCTGTACCTAGTCAAGGATCTTCAGTCACAGTGCTCAGGTATTCTGCCACTGTGTACTCTCTGTTTAGGGCCAAATAGCATTTCAATTTCTTTCCAATGTGTCTCTCTCTGTACACTGTATATTGACTGTAGAACGGGAGCTCTCTCTCGCTCTCTCTCTTGCTATATGTTGACTGTATCATGCCCAGCCTCGGGCAGCACTATTATTTACGAATATGTTGACTGTATGAAAAAAAATAAAAAATATATATATATATATATATATATATATATATATATATATATATATATATATATATATATATATATATAATTTTTTTTTTTTTTTTTTTTTACCTTTTGGGGGGGGGGGGGCTCGCGTTTAAATCTCGCACAGGGCCTCGCATTTCTCCCAGGCGGCCCTGCCTGTATGTCCCTATGCCATAAATGTCATGTATGTTGTGTATGTCATAAATGTCAATATGAATTGAAAATGGGGGACCCTGATGTAAACAAGACAAATGTCTTTCTCTGGTCTGCATCCCCTTAACAATTGTGTGTATTGGGCCGTACTGTATTGTACCCATTCTGCAATCTGTTAAATAAAGTTTTCATTCATTCATTCATTCAAACAGACATCCCCAACAACAACACTCTGAATTAAACAGACATCCCCAACAACAATACTCTGAATTAAACAGACTTAAGCCTTTCCTGCTTCCCGTCCTTTGGTAGGGTAGCAGGAGTGTGTGGGTATGGGCCACAGTGTGTTAGGTCACACGTGGTTCTGCCTGTGCTGTGTGTTCAAGGGGTTCTAGTTCCCTCTTGTTCGCACTCAGGTGGAGTTGACTGCGCCCCCCCTTCGTTAGGAAGGATGGGGTGACAGGGCTCCCCGCACCCCTTGATGTGGGCTTACGGGTCCTCAGGGGGTACATCTGTCGGGTCTCGCGTCCGCTCTAACCCATATCTCAATAGGCTTGAGCGGGACGCGATAAGCCATACGAAATATAACGATAGGTTATGTATATAACCTAGTTATATGAGTATTGGCTGAGCGTCCCGCTCTAAGCGGCCCTGAGTTCCCTTTTGAGGGATCTTATACAGGAACAGGATTTTAGCGAGGAAGGGTGTTTGGTGACCAGGACCATGGTCTTATAGGCTACGCCTCCATAGGGGCGGGACCCGGTCAGGTGTGGGTGCATAAATTGTTTCGTGGTGGAGTACAGTAGGTACAGGAGATAAGGGGTATCTCAATAGGCTTGAGCGGGACGCTCAGCCAATACTCTTATAACTAGGTTATATACATAACCTATCATTAGGGTTAGAGTAATTTTTCTTCATTATTTTTATTTTTTATTTCAGATAATGATTGAAGAAGTGCATCTTTAGTCGACGGCGAAAGATTGGACGGGTTTCGAATAGGATTGTAACCATGTGGACTTACAGTAATAGGCATCATATCAAGTGTATACTGCTGCATGCTAGGCTACTTTTCTGTTTGACTGACCCACATAATGTACTATATTATAACTCATCAAACCATGTGTTTTACTTTAAATAAAAGTTTCACTTTTAATCAAAGTATGAATACATTTAATTTAAGTCAATGCCCATAATCTTGTTACATTGCTAAAACAAAGGCTATATATTATGGTTTGATTGATTGATTGATTGATTGATTGATTGATTGATTGATTGATTGAACATTGTATTAACAGATTGCAGAATGGGTACAATACAGTACGGCTCAATACACACAATTGTTAAGGGGATGCAGACCAGAGAAAGACTTTCGTCTTGTTTACATCAGGGTCCCCCATTTTCAATTCATAATGAGATAATTATGACTTAACAGAGATGATAAATACATTGCTTAGACTATTGTGACAACATGCTAACACATGTTGCATCTGACTTCTATGGTTTAATCAATATAGAGTTACCAACAAAAATAATGGATTTGAAATAACTACGCAAGTCTTTGAGTAGGGCTGGGCAGCCTAACATGACAGAGTGCAAATGTAATAGTAAAGTGCAATAGTAATATACAATGTACAGGTGATTAAACGGAGTATAAAATATATAAATTAGTACTAGTAAATCAGTGATACAGGTATAAAGACACTATGGTACAGTAGTAGTACCCAGATTGTTTTGGCAGTCTGAGAGTTGTATGTTGAGTTGTTTTTTTGTGGAGGACATCTTCGGTTTTGCAGGATTTTTGGAGAAGGCATGGCACCTGAGACAAAACACACTGTATCCTATATAATTGTATTTGAATTCACCTTGTTTTTCTGTTTATTTACATTGAGTACAGCTTGTGTTATATTACGTTTTATTGTATTTTCTTGTATTTTTTATGGCCATCTTGGTCTATGTCATTTGTTAAGTAATTGGTAACGTATATTATTATATACTTATTGTTATGTGTCTTGTAAGCCCATATGGGCTGGGCATACATCTGTATGTAAGACACGAAAATAAAAAATATCAAATCAAATCAAATCAGTAGTAAGTAGTAAGAGCCAAACATCCCAGATAAACCACTGCCTTCAGTGCCTTGTCGATACACTACAACCACATCCGGCATCTCCTCGAGAGTGAGGACGCATTGCTCCACTGACCTACTGACCTATTTCCGGAGGAACCGAGAGAGAGTTCCCCTCGGCTCCTGATCGGCGAATTAAACAGACATCCCCAACAACAACACTCTGAATTAAACAGACATCCAACAGCGCTCTGAATTAAACAGACATCCCCAACAACAACACTGAATTAAACAGACATCCCAACAACAACACTCTGAATTAAACAGACATCCCAACAACAACACTCTGAATTAAACAGACATCCAACAGGCTCTGAATTCAACAGACATCCAACAGGCTCTGAATTAAACAGACATCCTCAACAGCAACACTTTGAATTAAACAGACATCCCCAACAGCAACACTCTGAATTAAGCAGACATCCCCAACAGCAACACTCTGAATTAAACAGACATCCCCAACAACACTCTGGATTAAACAGACATCCCAACAACAACACTCTGAATTAAACAGACATCCCAACAACAACACTCTGAATTAAACAGACATCCCCAACAACAACACTCTGAATTAAACAGACATCCCCAACAACAATACTCTGAATTAAACAGACATCCCAACAACAACACTCTGAATTAAACAGACATCCCCAACAACAACACTCTGAATTAAACAGACATCCCAACAACAACACTCTGAATTAAACAGACATCCCAACAACAACACTCTGAATTAAACAGACATCCCCAACAACACTCTGAATTAAACAGACATCCCAACAACAACACTCTGAATTAAACAGACATCCCAACAACAACAGGCTCTGAATTAAACATACATCTCCAACAACAACGCTCTGAATTAAACAGACATCCCAACAACAACACTCTGAATTAAACAGACATCCCAACAACAACACTCTGAATTAAACAGACATCCCCAACAACAACACTCTGAATTAAACAGACATCCCAACAACAACACTCTGAATTAAACAGACATCCCCAACAACACTCTGAATTAAACAGACATCCCCAACAACAACACTCTGAATTAAACAGACATCCCAACAACAACACTCTGAATTAAACAGACATCCCAACAACACTCTGAATTAAACAGACATCCCCAACAACAACACTCTGAATTAAACAGACATCCCAACAACAACACTCTGAATTAAACAGACATCCCAACAACAACACTCTGAATTAAACAGACATCCCAACAACAACACTCTGAATTAAACAGACATCCCAACAACAACACTCTGGATTAAACAGACATCCCAACAACAACACTCTGGATTAAACAGACATCCCAACAACAACACTCTGGATTAAACAGACATCCCCAACAACACTCTGGATTAAACAGACATCCCAACAACAACACTCTGAATTAAACAGACATCCCAACAACAACACTCTGAATTAAACAGACATCCCCAACAACAACACTCTGAATTAAACAGACATCCCCAACAACAATACTCTGAATTAAACAGACATCCCAACAACAACACTCTGAATTAAACAGACATCCCCAACAACAACACTCTGAATTAAACAGACATCCCAACAACAACACTCTGAATTAAACAGACATCCAACAGCGCTCTGAATTAAACAGACATCCCAACAACAACACTCTGAATTAAACAGACATCCCAACAACAACAGGCTCTGAATTAAACATACATCTCCAACAACAACGCTCTGAATTAAACAGACATCCCAACAACACTCTGAATTAAACAGACATCCCCAACAACAACACTCTGAATTAAACAGACATCCCAACAACAACACTCTGAATTAAACAGACATCCCCAACAGCAACACTCTGAATTAAACAGACATCCCCAACAACACTCTGAATTAAACAGACATCCCAACAACAATACTCTGAATTAAACAGACATCCCCAACAACACTCTGAATTAAACAGACATCCCAACAACAATACTCTGAATTAAACAGACATCCCCAACAACACTCTGAATTAAACAGACATCCCCAACAACAACACTCTGAATTAAACAGACATCCCAACAACAACACTCTGAATTAAACAGACATCCCAACAACAACACTCTGAATTAAACAGACATCCCAACAACAACAGGCTCTGAATTAAACAGACATCCCCAACAACAACACTCTGAATTAAACAGACATCCCCAACACCAACACTCTGAATTAAACAGACATCCCAACAACAACACTCTGAATTAAACAGACATCCCCAACACCAACACTCTGAATTAAACAGACATCCCGAACAACAACACTCTGAATTAAACAGACATCCCAACAACAACACTCTGAATTAAACAGACATCCCAACAACAACACTCTGAATTAAACAGACATCCCAACAACACTCTGAATTAAACAGACATCCCAACAACAACACTCTGAATTAAACAGACATCCCAACAACACTCTGAATTAAACAGACATCCCAACACCAACACTCTGAATTAAACAGACATCCCCAACAACAACACTCTGAATTAAACAGACATCCCAACAACAACACTCTGAATTAAACAGACATCCCAACAACACTCTGAATTAAACAGACATCCCAACAACAACACTCTGAATTAAACAGACATCCCAACAACAACACTCTGAATTAAACAGACATCCCCAACAACAACACTCTGAATTAAACAGACATCCCAACAACAACACTCTGAATTAAACAGACATCCCAACAACAACACTCTGAATTAAACAGACATCCCAACAACAACACTCTGAATTAAACAGACATCCCCAACAGGCTCTGAATTAAACAGACATCGCCAACAGTGCTCTGAATTAAACAGACATTGATTGATTGATTGATTGATTGATTGATTGATTGATTGATTGATTGAAAATTGTATTAACAGATTGCATAATGGGTACAATACAGTACAGTACAACAATACACACAATTGTTAAGGGGATGCAGACCAGAGAAAGACTTTCGTCTTGTTTACATCAGGGTCCCCCAAACATCCCCAACAGCGCTCTGAATTACATGGAGATACGCAGAGTCGGCGGTGGGGTCGTGTCGTGTCGCGTCCCTTACCTGTCCGTTGAGACATGCCTGGAGAGCGCAACAGAGCATGTGGAGGTAGCGAGATGTAGTCTTGTAATGTATGAGAGATGAGAGGGACGAGATATGTTGTATAATTTACTTTTATGTTTTTCCCTCCTGCCGCTTTACAAAGGCGGGGAGAGAGAAGGGGGGGTTGAAATGGGAGGGAGGGAGTCACGCTAAACTCAGAAACGTGAGGGGATGATGAAGTGTAATGAGGACACAGAACTCCAGAGGAAAAAACGGAAGTGTCCTGAGTCATCATCGCCACGTTGCTTTCAGTTCATTCACACCGGTCACCCCCCCCCCCCCCCCCCCCCCCCGCGCGAGCTCCCATTCACCTCCCGCCGCCGCGCAAGCTTCCATTCACCTCCCACCCTCGCACGAGCTTCCATTCAATCTCCCACTGTCGACAACTGTCATTCATGAATCTGTGTCCTGGGCACTGGAAGTACAAATCGACCACAGGAAAAAAGGTACACAATGTATGTACGTTATTATGTTATTTTCCCTCATATTTTTATATTCAAGGATCATTTTATTGTTTACACTGTTTATTTTTTCCTCATTTTTATATTCAAGGATCATTTTATTGTTTACACTGTTTATTTTTTCCTCATTTTTATATTCAAGGATAATTTTATTGTTTACACTGTTTATTTTTTCCTCATATTTTTATATTCAGATCAAATTGTATTGCCTATATTTATGTATTTATACTATTACCCTGCCCATACCTGTACCTCCCCTCCTCCATGCTGCTATGACACCTGCATTTCCCAAAGGGGATCAATAAAAGACATATCTCGTGTTATAAGTACTATATTTACGTAAGGTAACATGTGTACGTATTACTAATAAATACATATATTACATATTGAATTATTATTATAATTTTATTACATGGTCAGAAAACCTTTAAGTTCCCCCAGTTGGGGATTGAACCCTAAACTTAACTCTAATGTTATGTCTTAACCATAACCGTTAAGTGAATGCTAAAACTAACCTTAACTCCAACAATAACCATATATAGCGGTGAGAGCATATTATATGGAGACAGTACTGTATATTTGTATGTCTTGTATGTCAAAAATGTCCTCATGAATTGAAAATGGAGGACCCCGATGTAAACAAGACGAAAGTCTTTTTCTGGTCTGCATCCTCGTAGCAGTTGTTTGTATTGAGCCGTACTGTATTGTACCCATTCTGCAATCTGTTAATACATTTTTTTTTTTTTTTTTATTGGTTTTTTTCCCCCTCCATTTTCCTCCGATTTTCTCCCATCCCAATGTTAGTAGTATGCCAATTCCCAGTCCCTTCCTGATCGCTGCGCACTTACCCCCCACAGTCAGATCATCTGGGAGAGTGGAGGCTACCACGTGCTTCCTCCGACACACGTCCAGCCAATCACCGCTTCTTTTCACCTGGCAGCGCGGATTCTCATTGAGAGGGCGTAGCGTGTGGGAGGACCACACTATCCCCCTCACGTCCAATCCGCGCTTAGCAGGCGCCCCGACCGAACTGTAGGAGTTGCTGTTTACAACGACCCGGACCCACCCCGCCAGCTTCTCCCACCCTCTGATACAGCCAATTGTATCAGTGCAGACGGCCAGCCAAGCTGGTGACAACCCCGGCGCTGTGAGCTGGATTCGAACAGGCGAATCGAGCTCACAGCTCCGGGGCTGGTGACGAACGCAATCTCCGCTCGGCCACCTAACCGCCTCCTGTTAATACATTTTCAATCAATCAATCAATCAATCAATCAGCACTAGCCCAGTGATTGGTTCCTGGGTTTGTTTCTGACTTTTTCCTATACTAAATACATTATTTATGGCTATAACATAACATACATTATGTACCTTTTTTCCTGTGGTCATTTAGTACTTTATTAACTTTTTCTGATAAGACGTGTTTTTCACATTCGATTTGTTTCGTGTATATGCTACTCTGTCCATGGAAAAAGCCCAAAGCCACAATGATTTTTTTTTTTTTTACAAGCTCATAACAAGCTCATTTCTTGTTCCGGTGGCCGGTCTGTTTTACTGACCTGAAAAAGAACTATGCCGGTCACTCACTCTCTCTCTACTCTCACTCACTCTCTCTCTACTCTCTCTCTCTCTCTCTCTCTCTCTCTAGTCTCTCTCTACTCTCTCACACTCTCTCTCTCTACTCTCTCTCTCTACTCTCTCACTCTACTCTCTCTCTCTCTACTCTCACACACACTCTCTCTCTCTCTACACTCTCACACTCTCTCTCTCTACTCTTTCTCTCTCTCTACTCTCTCTCTCTACTCTCTCACACTCTCTCTCTACTCTCTCTCACTCTCTCTCTCTACTGTCTCACACTCTCTCTCTCACTCTACTCTCTCTCTCTCTCACTCTACTCTCTCTCACTCTACTCTCTCTCTCTCACTCTACTCTCACACACTCTCTCTCTACTCTCTCACACACTCTCTCTCTCTCTCTCTACTCTCTCTCTCTACTCTTTCTCTCTACTCTCTCTCTCACTCTCTCTCTCTACTTTCTCTCTCTCTACTCTCTCTCTCTCTCTCTCTCTACTCTCTCTCTCTCTCTCTACTCTCTCCCGCAATTTTTTCCTCTCACCTACATAGTGTAATTCGAGACCTCTGCACAGGACTTCACGTAAGGAAACGTCTGCACGTGCCTGTCAGAAACGTTGACCTATTTATTATATAACCAACCGCCACGTGCGGATTGGTCGTCTCATGAACCCATTTAAAATTAGGCTACTCTGCGGCGGAAGTAAGAGTGGAGAATTTCCAATCCAGGATAATCTATATAAAGTGGCAGACTGTGCTGAACACATTCTGTGGTCTATAAAGTGGTGTTAGAATGGTGGATCATATTAATATGTACTGGTGGACTGTGGTAATTCCATGTATGAATAAAGAAATGATGATGATGATGATGATGATGATGATGATGATGGTGATGATGATGATGATGATGATGATGATGATGATGATGATGATGATGATGATGATGATGAAAATAAAGGTCAACATTTCCTAGGTCAAAATTGCCCTGTAATGGTGTGGAACATGTGGATATTGGGGAACTATGCCCAATTACAGTAACAATGCATGCATGCTATTCCCATGGTCTATGGTGAACACCTACTTATTTACCTACTAAATATTTGATTAGATTAGATTCAATTATTTTGTCATGCAGCTCAAGTAGGCTATACAGTACAACAAAACAAAGTTTGGCATCCAACCAGAGTGCAAATGTAACAGGAAAGTGTAATATACAATGTACAAGTGATTAAACTGGATATACAATATACAATACAAAAGTGCTAATCAGGTGTACAGAGTTGTAGTATTAATATGTACAGTGATACAGGTATAAAGACACTATGGTATAGTAAGTCATACTGGCCAGCAGTGTAACTAGTAAGAGTAGGTAAGGGATATACATAGATATAGTATCTACAGATAGGTAAAAAGGATTATATGCAGGTATGTACAAAAAGATGTGGATAGAGTTGTACCCTTCCTGCTGACTTGTCGTACAGAACGCGTAAGTCGCTTTTGATAAAAGTGTCAGCTAAATGACTAAATGTAATGTAGATTTAAATACTGTAAGAATATATATATATATATATATATATATATATATATATATATATATATATATATATATATATATATATATATATATATATATAGTGCTGTCAAACGATTAAAATATTTAACTCGATTAATCGCATGATTGTCCATAGTTAACTCGCGATTAATCGCAAATTAATCGCATTTTTTTTTTACCTTAAACAGGTCTTTTTCAAGTTCCAAGTTTTAATACTCTTATCAACATGCGAGTCAACAAATGCTTGCTTTGTGCAGCCATTTAACACAAAAGGATGACCCTCATGCATTGCAAATTTGCATCAAATTCAAAACAGAGTGATGCACAAAATAACTTAAAAGAAAATAATAATTTAAAACAATGAATAAAGTGTGCATGAAATAATAGGGGAAAGAAAACGTTAGGAACTTGTTACATTCACACACACAAGGGCTGATTAATCACACACCCCCCTCTCTCCCTCACACACACACTCTCCCAGCTCTTTTTCTCTTTTGCCCCTTCCTCATCTCTCTCACCCCCCTCTCTCTCTATATCTCACACACACACACACACACACACACACACACACACACACACACACACACACACACTTCAGAAACAAACATAGTATCAATGAGAGCATCAATAATACACATGAGTGAAGTCTAGTAAAAAAAAAAAAAAAAAAAAAAATTTTTTTTGTTAATCTTGAGTTAAAAAAATGTGTGGCATTAATAGAATCGGGAGTTAACGCGATATTAACGCGATATATTTGACAGCCTTAATATATATATATATATATACAGTATATACATCATTGTACATGCTATCATATGGGTTATATGCAGGTGTATAAGTATATATAATTATTATATGCAGGTATATTCAGACAGATATGGATATATATATATGCAGTAAATATATAAATGTATATACAGTATATGCAGCACTATTGTACATGTCACATGTCGTCGACATGTGATTATATATTTACTGCATATCGTGTTAACATGACCAACCATATAGTAGGTGTAGAGGCTACTATACGCACAATTGGAGGTGGGCTTCCCACTCTCCAGCCCTCATTTATCAACTTGACGTACGCACAGATATGTGCTTAAGCCGTGCGTACGATCATTTCTAAGCAAAGTATGGGATTTATGTATTTGAACTTGTGCTTGACTTTGTGCGTATATTTAAGCACAGGTCGGACCATGCGTAGTTGGCGCCCGGTGGTAGAATATTTTTACAACGCGGAAATAAGCACTGACTGCGCTCCGCGTAACTCAACTCGTTATTATTTTGCGCATATATTGCAGAAATACGGGAACGTTTTGATTATATTTAAAAGGATTTGCCATTGTTAAACGTAATAAGTGGAACCCCGAAGCTGTAAGCAGAATACAAGTCATATGAACACCCACGATATAAATGCATTGCAACGAGAACAGACAGAGGTTATTTGTTGAGTGTATGTGTATACAAAACCCTTGCAATAAATGTGTCTTACATGAATGAAAAGCATACATGCTCTGGACACAGAGCATATATCGTGTGGGTGATATCATGACTTGTATTCTGTGTCAAAGCCTAAATCAAAACGTTCCCGTATTTCTGCAATCTATGCGCAAAATAATAACGAGTTGAGTTCTAACAAAGAACGTATTACATGCTGGTAGGCTGATAGAGTAAACTATGATATGAATATGAATATGATATGATCATATAAATACTGGTCCGTCCGCGAGGATATCGAGGACTTGGATAGCCATTAAGCCATTTGAGAATATAGGCGGCCTATAGCCTATACATATTATTTAATGTTTTCATAAGCGTAAAGATACAACAGCTAGATTAATGATCAAGTTAGTTTACTGTATGCAGGCTTCGCAGGGCTGTGTGTTATATATGCGCAAGTTACTGTTGCATAATAATGTAGGCTGGCTGCTATTATATGTAATTCATAGGCTACCTAATACCAACAACGAAATAGATTGTATCATATGCCTTATATTATACACATCATATTATATCTTGGTTCGGCAGCGCCTCTGTGAACAATCTCTCAGAGTTTGCTCCATCAATAAACGCGCATTTTGGCTGATAATGTGCCGGTGGCCGGAGTCTCATTCAGGCCTAATTGTATTTAATTCAATTGTAATGTTATTACTGGGGTATCTAAAACATCACAATGTAGATCAGGGTTATCCACTGAAGCCATAATGACTCTGATCAGAACCACGGGCTCATGACGAGCGCACAGAATAGGCATTGTAGAGCGCAGAGTTGGCGTGCTGAAATTGATTTAATTTCAGTCATTACAGTGCTTAATGTCGGGTCATCTCTTGTCATTTATTTCTGTCAATGTGCTGGTTCTGTAGCAGGACTGGGTCAGTCAACATCCTTGGCTCCCGGCGCACCGAAGATTATACGTTCAAGTTGTTGGTCGGACCTCGGTGATCAATCTCGCTCTCAGTGAAGTCTCTCAGAGTTCGCTTGGGTTAGTCCACTTTTCCACATTTCATGGGGGTGTTCCATTACCGTATATGGTTAATCGGGCGGTTCTGGTATGCAAATACGTGAAAGTGTGCACGAGCCTCGGCGTAGGACCAAGGTGATATTTATCATGACAGGTGTGCGTAGGACCTGTGTACGCACGTGTGATGAATCCCGTTTTTTTTGTGCGTGCACACATTCTAAATTCTGTGCTTAAGTATGGAAATAGAACATTTTCTACGTCACGTTGATGAATGAGGGCCCATTACACCAACCTTGAAAAGTCTGAATCTGGATCAGGGTGATACTATCCTGAATTGCTTTGAAATACCGGGACACAATTTCACAAAACGAGTTGTCTGATCCTGGATCACAAAAAATGGGATTTCAAAAGCTGATCGGATCTGATTGAGATTTAAAGTTTTGAACGACTGGGCCCTGAATATCAGTGCTTTAATCGATCTCCATCTAGTGGATATGAAAAATAATACAAGGAAGACAACATTGCAGAGACATCTATAATGTCTAATTATATTGTTAAATACATAAAGGACATAAAATCATAATGGAATTGTAATAAAAAAAATACTCCCACTAGGGTAACAAAAAAAAACATTCATTCAAAGGCAGCTGATCATCCAGGCGTGTTTGAGGAGCTGAATTCTAAGTGAGGTTTCAGTTTGCTGAAGGTGACGACAGATGATGGACTTTTTATTTTGTTGAAGACTTTTTTCTGTAATCTAAATTACATTTGTGATTGACAATCTTTGTTGTGATACCTTTATGGGCATAAACATTTAACATTTAAATAGGCCATCACAAACGTGACCAAAAAATTAAATAGATTTGCCATGAAGGCAAACAATTCTGTATTATTTCAGTTAACAAACTTTGCCATCTTATTTATATTGAAACATATTTTAAATAAATTGTATAGTACATTTTGGTCTGGTAATTCACTGGAAATCCACCCCTCTGGTGGGATCAAGATAATCCAGTTTTCTGGGATCAAACTAATCCCAATCCTGTGTTGTCGGTTTGACTACCCGTTTTGAAAATGTTATCCAGATTAAAGCTTGGATTTGATTTTCTGATCTGATCAGATATCAAAGTGATCCTAATCCTGTTTTTTGGTTTTGAACTAAACTACCCAAAATCCAAATCTGATATGATCAGATAGGGATACAAAATGTTTTACTACTGGGCCCTGATGTCAGTTTATTTGATCCTTCTTGCCGATTAACAGTGCCCTCTAGTGGCTATGTTCAGACTGCAGGCAAATGTGGCCCAAATCTTTTTTGCTCATAATGTGACTCAGATCAGCCTTTTTCACAACAGTGTGAGTAGCACAAATCTGATCTTTTCAATTCTGATTTGGGCCACTTTCACGTGGTCCTAATTTAAATCAGATACAGGTCTGATTTGTTTTAATTAGCTGGCCTCCACTGCATTCAATTTATAGATTATAAACCATAAACTGTGACTTCAGTGTCCTCCATGTTTACGTCCATCATCGTTATTGTTCATTTGTGCATGTGGGTCAGTTCAGGAGCATGAGACCAGTTAACACAAATTTTTTTTTTTTTTTATGTGAACAGCCAAACAAAATAAATCAGAATTGAGCAGTAAAGCTTGCAGTGAACACAGCCTAACATACATCAGAGTGGACAGGTGAAACAGGAAGTGCTTGCCAGGTGAAACAGGAAGTGCTTGCCAGGTGAAACAGGAAGTGCTTTACCACGGTTTATTTTTGCAATATCCCTTCAAACCACTATATTGTCAAACAATAAACCTCTTCCTCATATGCCTGATGGCAAACAACTGCAAAGAAAAGACGAAAGAGAACAGCGCTTTAAAGACTTTAAAAGTGTTTTTTATTTATTAGCATTTTAACAACTTAAAAATCCAATAACGTGAATATATTAATGACTATTCCTGCCCTCCCACTCCGAGCACATCGACCGTCTCCTACTACAGTATGTACACCGCATTACACAAAATACATACATCTCTGTTATGAGTTATACCCTTATGTTTTCATTTTCTTTTACCTGTATTGAGAGACAGAGGTCTTGTTTTACTGCGGCAACAAGTACTACTGAGCAGAACAATAATCAGTGTATCCGACTGGCACAAAAGCCTAGTTTGAACAACAGCTGAGCTTAGAGCTCGTCAAACAGAGCCTATTGGGTATTAGACTTTGGACCTTTGGGGACAGAGCTTTCAGCGTGGCGGCTCCCATCCTCTGGAACTCCCTCCCCGCAGGACTTTGACCCCCTTTGACCCCTAATTTTCCTACATTGAATGTTGTGTCTGTCCACCATGTCTGTTATTGTTGTTATTCCCCCAATGTAAAGCGACCTTGGGTTTTTTGAAAGGCGCTATATAAAACAAAATTATTATTATTATTATTAGTTTAGTAGCCTACCAATTTAATTCAAAACGTTTTTCAAATGGCATATTCAGCGCTTCATATATGTTTTTGAGTGTTAGATTTGACTTAATATCGTCAAATAGATTTGCTATGAACTACCTTGAAATCTCCTTGAAATCTACCCAATAGAAACAAAAACAAAAATCATAATACCTCTATGACAACAAATGGAGAACATACACGTCTGACGTTACAACAGAAAAGGGATGAATAATACCTATACTGGGTGCCAACGTACTGTCCATCAAAGATATGCTAACGCATACACATCCTAGGCTAGGCTACTCTCCCAATCTGGGTTGCATCGACAACCTCAACAACCTGAATTGTCTGACGATGAAACAGGAAACTACGGCAGGTTAGGTTGCTATGCCTTTGTCAGCAGGTTCCAGTGAATGACTTAAGCCAACAATATGAAGGCTTGACAACAGACATATATCCAGGGTCTATCCAGACAAGAACCCACCATATCTAGTCCAAGCTACCTTTAAAGTAGGACTGGGCAATTAATCTAATGCTATTATCAATTACGATTTTGGCTTCCAACAATTATGAAAACAATATAGTCAACTTTTAGCCAGGTTGTGTTTTTGAGCCAAGCGTGGTTTTTAAACCAGGTCATGTTTTTGTTTTTCAGTTGAATTATATATTTTTTGATCCACTTTTTCTCTTCCTGTTTTTCTGTATTTTCCTCCCATCCCAATTTAGTCGTTATGTCAATTCCCCCCTCCCCTTCCTGGTTGTTGCGCGCATTTGCCCCCTACGTGCCGGTCTAGGGAGCCCTGAAGTCTATCACATGCTTCCTACGATACATAGGAGACAGCCAGCAGCCTCTTTTCACCTGACAGCGAGGACTCTCATTGGCGAAGTGTAACGCGTGGGAGGTCACACTACCTTCACCATTTCCCTCCCTCGCTGTGCAGGCACCCTGACCGACCTGTAGGAGTCGTTGTTTACAATGACCAGATTACCACCCACCGGCTTCCCTCCCGCTGACACCGCCAATTGTGCCACTATGACGGCCGGCCAAGCCGGAGGCAACGCTGACAGCCGGATTCGATACCAGTGTCTCTGCGGTGGTAGACAGATGCTTAGTCCGCTGTGCTACCCGGCCGCCCTCAGTTGAATTATATTTAAACTTCAAGAAAACATGTTTTTTACAAGTTCAATAAATGCATGACGTTTCCAAAGTTCTAATTGTGATTATGTTTTTTTCCATAATCGAGCAGCTCTACTTAAGTCTATGTCACTCCTCTTCCCATATATAATATATATTTATAACCATGAGGCCCATGTGTCCTTTGATATAGCAAACTTAAAATATGTTACTGGGGAATTGTGAATCTTTGCACTTAAAAAAAAAATTTAGGTTTAGGGTAGGCTCAGGAATGAGACAATTGTTCCCATAAACAAGCAAGCCTCTACCAGAAATAACCAAAAATTAAAATGTTTAAGGTACTTGCAGAAATGAAGACGCATACTTTATCAGTCAAAGTATTATGATGCACAGCTGTGAAATACACATACCTGCAGTCATCTTGCTACCTTCATGTCATCGTCTCCCAACAGAACGTATAGCTGCAGTCATCTTGCTACCTTCATGTCATTGTCTCCCAACAGAACGTATAGCTGCAGTCATCTTGCTACCTTCATGTCATTGTCTCCCAACAGAACGTATAGCTGCAGTCATCTTGCTACCTTCATGTCATTGTCTCCCAACAGAACGTATAGCTGCAGTCATCTTGCTACCTTCATGTCATTGTCTCCCAACAGAATGTATAGCTGCAGTCATCTTGCTACCTTCATGTCATTGTCTCCCAACAGAACGTAAAGCTGCAGTCATCTTGCTACCTTCATGTCATCGTCTCCCAACAGAACGTATAGCTGCATCTGCACTGACCTGTCTGGTATCTTGCAAATTAAATTAAAATTAAACTACTTTGCAACGGGACAGACATCATTGTATTAATATCACGATTTAAAGATACAATCTGTGATTGGAGTCATGTTTTCAGTTATGATAGGCTAAAACTTCGCTGGGAGCAAACCTTTCCTGAAGCTGAGGAAGATACTCAGGGATGATTCTGTGGTAGACATCTTTAGCAACTCCTTTTAGCCACAAATCATGCCCAGGAAACTAGATGATTAATTGCGCTGTTTCGTTTTTAAGATATGCATAAGATATCCATGTTAGGTTCGACTTTTCTCAACCTTTGTTAATTTATTTGTGCATTTCAATTATTTGTCAATAATATTTTATATCAATAGTATTTTGATGAAGAAATTCTCGACAACCTGAAAGAAGCAAACAAATCTTATGTTATTATAATATAATAAAGGGTGTGAGTTTTATGATCCTAAAGCTGCGATAATGTGAAGCTCTGCTTACCCCGCCCTCTTTTCTTGATCCTCCAATCACAGCTGTTTCTTCCCTGGAAACAAAGTTTGTCCGAGGGAAGCAACAGTTGCGATTGGAGAAAAATTAATTTAAAAAAGAGGGCGGGGCTTGAGATCAAGATAATATTTAGAGGCCGACTGATGAAGAATATGCTTATTGCATCATGAGTTTACAGCCGAGTTAACTTCGTGGGAAAGGGGTCTTTGTCTTGTTTGTCCAAATCACAGATCGCTACTTTACCAACATGAAGCTTCTGAAGAGTTCCGTTCAAGAATCACAATTCAACACCCTCTAATTAATCTCTCATGAACATTAAATTAAACACTTTATCCAATATATCGTCAACTATTTAAAAAGGCACTTTGCATTTGTATCCAGCTAGGAAAGTGATGGCCGTTAGTGTAGTGATATCTGATTAACAGTGGCAAAATACACATATAGTTGTGACATCATAAACAAAAAAAGGAATATCTCTAAGGGATCGACAAACACAATATACAGGCGAGAGCAATTAGGTTGCATACTCACTTAGATGTTAATATCCAGAGCTTTGACTACAGAATATACAGTACGTTTTCTATGTTGGCAATAATGTTTTAACACGGAGGCAACATTAATTTGTGTCATAGCTATAATCTTGCCACAAACTCTTGTCATTGTCATAACTTAAGTATCTGCGCGGCCCCCGATCCACACGAACACACAGAATAAAACCCTTTAGAGATGAAATTCCTCTCCGGAGGCGTTATGATGGTGAACATGCAGATAATGCTGATCTTAGTGTCCTAGTATGGCCTGAGAGCTAAGAGAAACGATGGTACGTGAATCACATAGACGAGAGGTATTGTGCGAACGCTCCTCGCTCCACAGGAAGTGGTCAGGCAGACCTACGCAGGCTGTGATGATAGTTACATGTCGTCTTGGTATGGTGCCGTCAGCACCAGCGGGGCTTAGCGGCCCGACCCTGTGTCCGTTAATAATGTCTTGTCCGCGACGCCGTTTCCCCCGGTGTGGGGGTCCGGTCCTGACCGGCGTCCTCAGGCCTTCCCCGCCTTCATGTAGGTGGGGATGGTGCCGCGCTGCGTCAGCCCCTCGAAGCGCTTGTACGTGTAGTTGAGGAACACCCAGTCCTTGGACTTAAAGTCCGGCTCTGTAACGTTAGCTGTTGAAAGACAGAGAGACCCGTCATCCCACTCATCGCCTCCAGAGGGCGATACAGACCATACACGCTGCTAGCAGTGCATTATGCTATCATTATGCATGAGCTCTGTTATTCATACTGTATGAACTTTGAACTCTGTTGACTATGGACCACTGCACGTCTTCCACGTTACATGGAGCTCATGGGAGAGCGCGGGAGATACAATTAATGAATGTTGATTAGAGCCTTATAATAATAATAAAAATGTATTTGTATAGCACTTTTCATACAGAAGTTGCAGTTCAAATTGCTTCACAACAGTAAGTGGCACTTTGTGGTTATAGCTACGGCTCTGGGGGTGCTGGAGACATGATCCAATATACTTTTTTTATATGCCTGAGTCTCGTGAACATGGAGAGACCAATCCGTAGCTACAACCACTTACAGTACGTCAAGGTTCTCATCAACATTAATTCATTTTATCCCCCCGCGCTCTCCCATGAGCTCCCATGTAACGCGGAAGTGCAGTGGTCTATACTCACTACCTACCCAGTACCCACTGCTTTCACAACCGCCCTACACTGTAATCATAGTAATCAAAATAATCACCACTACCTACTTCATACTGTAGTCTATCCATATAACTCTGTATGATAGCATGTACAATAGTGCTGAATATACCATATTAGGGGTGTAACGATTTGACCCCACAACGATTAGATTAGATTACGATTCTTCAACGATTCAATGCATCATGAAATCTCTTCATTTGACCACGATTCGATTAGATACATTTTCGATCAGTTAATTCCCCAAAAAAATTTGAATACACAAATGTGGCTGGGGGAACTAACTGATTCACTCAGCATGAATGGACTATAGGTCAATAATAGGGGTGTAAATATATGACCCCACAACGATTCGATTATGATTCTTCAGGCAACGATTCAATATTAATTTGACCATGATTCGATGCGATTCGACCTTAGGATCGATGCATCGATGCATTGTTACACCCCTATACCATATATATAAATATATATATATTTATTCTTACCGTATATACTATATATATCTATCCACATCTGTCTGTAAATACCTGCATATAATCCTGATTACATATCTGTAGATACTATATCTATATCTGTACATAATAATAATATATTAATCACCATATAGCATATTTCATTACTGTGCATATTGTAATGTACCCTGTGTACATTACCCTAGATAGTACTGTACATTAGTACACTGCATAGTATTGTATATTATATGGTAACTCAGAACATTGTACATATGTCTATACCGAACACTGTGACCTCATTTTTCTTCTTCTAAATTACATGCTATATTATGTTATTTGATACTATCTTGTCTAGCACAGTCTCTGGAGCGTAACAGTAAGAAGCATTTTGTATGAAAGTATTCTGTACTTCTGTATGACAACTATTAAAGAACTTGAACTTGAACTTGAACTTGTAACAGACCTGGCTGCTGCAGGATGTGTGACTCTGTGATGTGTAACAGACCTGGCTGCTGCAGGATGTGTGACTCTGTGATGTGTAACAGACCTGGCTGCTGCAGGATGTGTGACTCTGTGATGTGTAACAGACCTGGCTGCTGCAGGATGTGTGACTCTGTGATGTGTAACAGACCTGGCTGCTGCAGGATGTGTGACTCTGTGATGTGTAACAGACCTGGCTGCTGCAGGATGTGTGACTCTGTGATGTGTAACAGACCTGGCTGCAGGATGTCAGACTCTGGGAAGTCATCAAAGTTTGACGTGTCGTCGATGCTTCTGATCTCGATGGAGATGGCTGCTGGTCGCTCCCTGTGGAGGAAGACAGACATCATCCTCTTTAACCTTTTGTAGTGTGGCAGTGAAAGGGTTAACCTTCTGTATTGTCGCAGTGAAAGGTTAACCTTCTGTAGTGTGGTAGTGAAAGGGTTAACCTTCTGTATTGTCACAGTGAAAGGGGTAACCATTTGGTAGTGTGGTAGTGAAAGGGTTAACCATTTGGTAGTGTGGTAGTGAAAGGTTAACCTTCTGTAGTGTGGCAGTGAAAGGGTTAACCTTCTGTAGTGTGGTAGTGAAAGGTTAACCTCCTGTAGTGTGGTAGTGAAAGGGTTAACCTTCTGTATTGTCGCAGTGAAAGGGTTAACCATTTGGTAGTTTGGTAGTGAAAGGGTTAAACGGCATAGTTTGGGTTTTTGGAACCCTGGCCTACTTACAGCCATGCTGTGATTTAGCACAATGACATCCAGACGTTTTCCTTTGATACTACTTTTAGTCAGGGGAGTGTCATGGTTTCTCCATAGAGCTCCATTATACTTTTAGTCAGGGGAGTGTCATGGTTTCTCCATAGAGCTCCATTATACTTTTTGTCAGGGGAGTGTCATGGTTTCTCCATAGAGCTCCATTATACTTTTAGTCAGGGGAGTGTCATGGTTTCTCCATAGAGCTCCATTATACTTTTAGTCAGGGGAGTGTCATGGTTTCTCCATAGAGCTCCATTATACTTTTAGTCAGGGGAGTGTCATGGTTTCTCCATAGAGCTCCATTATACTTTTAGTCAGGGGAGTGTCATGGTTTCTCCATAGAGCTCCATTATACTTTTAGTCAGGGGAGTGTCATGGTTTCTCCATAGAGCTCCATTATAATTTTAGTCAGGGGAGTGTCATGGTTTCTCCATAGAGCTCCATTATACTTTTAGTCAGGGGAGTGTCATGGTTTATCCATAGAGCTCCATTATACTTTTAGTCAGGGGAGTGTCATGGTTTATCCATAGAGCTCCATTATACTTTTAGTCAGGGGAGTGTCATGGTTTATCCATAGAGCTCCATTATACTTTTAGTCAGGGGAGTGTCATGGTTTCTCCATAGAGCTCCATTATACTGTTAGTCAGGGGAGTGTCCTGGTTTCTCCATAGAGCTCCATTATACTGTTAGTCAGGGGAGTGTCATGGTTTCTCCTTAGAGCTCCATTATACTTTTAGTCAGGGGAGTGCAATTTTTTCTCCATAGAGCTCCATTATACTGTTAGTCAGGGGAGTGCCATGGTTTCTCCATAGAGCTCCATTATACTGTTAGTCAGGGGAGTGCCATGGTTTCTCCATAGAGCTCCATTATACTTTTAGTCAGGGGAGTGCCATGGTTTCTCCATAGAGCTCCATTATACTGTTAGTCAGGGGAGTGCCATGGTTTCTCCATAGAGCTCCATTATACTGTTAGTCAGGGGAGTGCCATGGTTTCTCCATAGAGCTCCATTATACTTTTAGTCAGGGGAGTGCCATTTTTTCTCCATAGAGCTCCATTATACTTTTAGTCAGGGGAGTGTCATGGTTTCTCCATAGAGCCCCATTATACTTTTAGTCAGGAGTGTTCCCCACCCACCCCCTACCCAACCCCCCCCCCCCCCCCCCCCACCCACCCACCCAACCCCACCCCACCTACCCAACCTCCTCCAATGTACAGTTTCTACGTCAAATGTATATACACTCTTTTTCTGGACACAAACAGTACTGTATTTGCAAATCTGGTATGTCATAAATGTATAGATGTAGCAGTACTGTCTATCTGTATGTCGTGTGTGTCATATATGTTATGATGAATTGAAAATGGGGGACCCTGATGTAAACAAGACGAAAGTCTTTCTCTGGTCTGTATCCCCTTAATAATTGTATGTATTGAGCTGTACTGTACTGTACCCATTCTGCAATCTGTTAATAAACGTTTCAATCAATTCAATCAATCAGTCATGGTTTCTCCATAGAGCTCCATTATACTTTTAGTCAGGGGAGTGTCATGGTTTCTCCATAGAGGCTGAGCCCCATTATACTTTTAGCACCGCAGCTCAATGCAAGTAGGGGGCAACTCAGTCACGTGATTCAGCAGGTGTTTCTGATTGGCTCGAACACAGTATGTTTATAAACAAAAGACCTGTCTATATATAGAGGAAGAGGTACCTGATGTGCTCCCAGTCCACCGGCTCAAAGAAGGCGTGGCTCTTCATCTCCTCCACGCTCACAGCTCCAATCCTGTTCTCCGCATCCGTACAGTACCTGAAACCCACGAAGAAGAGGGACGCGGCATCAGAGGCAATAACTAAGACCTTCGTGGCCTTGCAGAGTGGCAGCGGATATACGCATTCATCTGTAGTCTCAAGATCTACTGTAGTCCTGCATGTTATCAACAAATGTGCATGCTGTGTGAATTTATGTGTGCCATTATTACTGTCAAAATTGTAATAATTGTGGAATATTCCTATAATGAGGCTGTATGTGTATGTCACCTGAATTTCCCCAAGGGGATTAATAAAGTATCCTATCTATCTAACATGACACGTTCTCTTTTCAAATGAAAGGCGCTATGGGTAACATTCAGCCACTAGATGTCGCACTAGAGCACCAGGATGTAATTTATCCAATCAGGACGTGCATTCCACGTGGGGAAATGGGACGTAGGGAGGGGGTACATGCATGCAACATGTAAACAACAAGATACATTTTGGACCTGCTAAATTCTTTTAAATCATACATTCATTAATTAATATTTTTTTGGGGGGGGAAAGCAATACTTTTATTCTGCACCTTTCTAAAAGTTCTGTGGATGTGTTGTTTATTTTAAAGGGGAACTATTTTACTATTTCTTTCACTATTTGGGCACTTTTACACAATTCCTGTGAGTCTATGGAACACCTCTGTAATATTTTTTTTTTTATTATTCATTGTTTTGTATTTCTAAATCAAGTCCTCAAAAACAGCATTTTTCTACCTCAAGATCTCGAGCCGTTTTGAGCCTGGGCTCCAACCACTGTGTGCAGCTCATCTTGTACCTCGCCATTATCATGCAGCGGTGTCTTTCTGACATCACAAATCATCACATTTTCAGATGACTCAGTTCAGTGAGGGTGAATATTGTGAGGGGAGAATTGGAAGAATGCGCCAATATGAGAATTAGAGACATAGATCATATTAATATAAGTTCACATAGCTAGGAAACAATGCTAAACACTCAAAAAGGCCATTTATAAGATAGTTCCCCTTTAAATTATTACTCTACATACAAATATTATCTATAGCACCTTTAAAGTTGCAGTAGGCAACTTTACACATTGTGAGTTGACCTGCCTCTGCATCACGAGGAACACAATGTCTTACAGCGCAGACACACCAGTCCAGTCGCACGCAAAGGCGGGCGGGCGACCAGCGCTTCACTTTCGCTCCCATGTTAACGGACGTAGCTGTGCCCACCGGCCGCCAGCGGGCGCGCGACTCGCGGGCTTGGAAGCGATCGTTTTCACTTTGGTTGGATTCAGAGGCGTGCGCCATGCGCATTTTCACAGAAATACACTCAATATCTGCATTATTACCACACATATAGATGTTGTTCAACCAGCTAATGTGTCTGTATCTTTCCCAATACAAATAAACCATATTACTATACTTTTTCAGGAGTACAGTCACACTGATCATCATTCTAAAATGAATTCTAACATTCTAATTAATTAAATAATAACTGGTGGTTATACATGCTAAATGGACAATAGAACACTGGAACTGGACATTTAAAAAAAATCTTCAAACGGGGACTGACTTCGCATATAGACTAGGCATTTACAGCTGTCCCAATGTAAATGTGCCTTCCTCCGTGTGCTTTCGCCCGCTCTGAAGTCGGACTCTGTGTGCCCGGCTGGTGTGTCTGCACTGTTAGTCTTCTGATCCGGCCCCGGCAACACTGCATGGCAGGCTATAAGCATCTGATTGGTTGTTGATGTAGGGAGCTGATGTTTTTGGCCAATCAGATGTTTTTGGCCAATCAGATGTTTTTACCACAAAGTTCCCAGAGTTGCATCGGAAAACTAAGACTAGCATCACGTTCCTCGTCAGAAAGTAAACCACCTAAGGCTGGGAAATATATATTTATATTTTCTATTTAAAAGAAAATTATTCAGCTTAAATCTGCTAGTGCTTCTGGGATTCTGTGGGAAACCTTTGTTGCAGGTGCTTGAGTGATGCCTCTCTCTCTCTCTCTCCTCTCTCTCTCTCTCTCTCTCTCTCTCTCTCCCTCTCTCACAGACAGACACAGACAGACAGACAGGCAGACAGACAGACAGGAGGACAGACAGGAGGACAGACAGACAGACAGACAGACAGACAGGAGGACAGACAGGAGGACAGACAGACAGACAGACAGACAGACAGACAGACAGACAGACAGACAGACAGACAGACAGACAGACAGACAGACAGACAGACAGACAGACAGACAGACAGACAGACAGACAGACCTCAGGATCATGTCTTTGGCTCGCTCTGAGATCGGAACCTCCGGTGGAAACACCAGCGTCTCCTTCCAGGTCATGACCTTCCTGTATGTCTCCTGGGGCGTCTCCGAGCAGAAGGGCGGGTAGCCTGGAGGGGCAGGGGTCAACTAGAGGTCAACTAGACTTAGTGGTCAGACATTCCTAATAGTTCTGGAGTTCTGCAGCAGTCAGACAGGAATGAACACACACACACACACACACACACACACACACACACACACACACACACACACACACACTTACCTATAAGCATCTCGTACATAATAACACCTAGAGACCACCAGTCACAGAGCTTGTTGTATCCCGTCTGCATGAAAACCTCGGGGGCGATGTAGTCTGGGGTCCCCACCGTGGAGTAGGCCTGGGGCGAGGAGAGATGACATCACAACATTAAATACTTGTTTTAGGCCTGGGGCGAGGAGAGATGACATCACAACATTAAATACTTGTTTTAGGCCTTGGGCGAGGAGAGATGACATCACAACATTAAATACTTGTTTTAGGCCTGGGGCGAGGAGAGATGACATCACAACATTAAATACTTGTTTTAGGCCTTGGGCGAGGAGAGATGACATCACAACATTAAATACTTGTTTTAGGCCTGGGGCGAGGAGAGATGACATCACAACATTAAATACTTGTTTTAGGCCTGGGGCGAGGAGAGATGACATCACAACATTAAATACTTGTTTTAGGCCTGGGGCGAGGAGAGATGACATCACAACATTAAATACTTGTTTTAGGCCTGGGGCGAGGAGAGATGACATCACAACATTAAATACTTGTTTTAGGCCTGGGGCGAGGAGAGATGGCATCACAACATTAAATACTTGTTTTAGGCCTGTGGGGGGGGGGGGGGTGAGGAGAGATGACATCACAACATTAAATACTTGTTTTAGGTTGGGCGGCTAGGTGGTGTAGTGGGCAAGGCGCTCGCCACCAATGCAGGAGACGCTGGGTTCGAGTCCAGCTCTCCGCATTGCTATCAGCTTGGCTGGTCGTTCATACTAACACAATTGGCAGTGTTAGGGGTGGGAAAGCTGATGGGTGGGGATCGGACGTTGTGGACAGCGACTCCTACAGGTCGGTTGGTGCGCGCTGCGCAGCAGAATCAGGAAGCGACGGGGGCGGCGTGTCCCTCCCACGCAGACCCCCGCCGCTGAGAGATCGCGCTGTGCAGGTGAAAAGATGCGACGGCTGCTTCCTCGAGTACCGGAGGGGACACGTGATGTAAGGCTTCGTCCACATTGCAGCCGGCTTGTGGGAGGCATGGCCTAACAGCGTTCGAGACAGGGGAGGGGTAGAATTGGACGATACGAAATTGGGATGGGAGAAAAATAGAAAATGGGAGAAAAAAGTAGATAAAAAAAAATACTTGTTTTAGGCCTGGGGGGCGAGGAGAGATGACATCAAAACATTAAATACTTTTTTTCTGAAATGTGGCCTTCGATCCCTAGTGATGTAGCTTTTTTTCTCCCATCTGCAATTTAGTCGTTATACTGTCGGTCTGAGGAGGGTGTAGACTACCACACGCTGCCCTACTGTCGGTCTGGGGAGGGTGTAGACTACCACACGCTGCCCTACTGTTGGTCTGGGGAGGGTGTAGACTACCACATGCTGCCCTACTGTTGGTCTGGGGAGGGTGTAGACTACCACATGCTGCCCTACTGTCGGTCTGGGGAGGGTGTAGACTACCACATGCCTCCTCCGATACATGTGGAGTCGCCAGCCGCTTCTTTTCACCTGACAGCGAGGAGTTTTCACTGGGAGAACGTATAACGCGTGCAGAGGTTCACGCTATTTCCCCCAGATCCCCTCTCTGCTGAACAGGACCGACAGGAGCCGCTGTTTGCAACGACCAGGACTCACACCCCACCCGCGTGGGAACACTCTGCTCAGGACCTCCAGTGCTGCGGCTCTCTTGACAGTTTCATAATACATATGGCAATAGATACGCAGCTAAAAGTACTTTCACCCTAAAATAGAGGCAACATATGTTATTTCTATGATACTGTGCTTCTCAAACTCTCCCTGAAATAGAGTTAAAGGAACACGCCAACATTATGAGAAATGCGCTCTCACCGTCTTTCTCCAGAGTCAGACAAGAAGATGGATATCAATTTCCTCTCTGTGCGCTCAGTAGAAAGCTATCCGGCTGCAATTGGTCTCTAATCGATCTTCTTGTCGGACTCTGGAGAAGACGATGAGCGCATCATAATGTTGGCGTGTTCCTTTAATGTTGGTGTGTTCCTTTAATGTTGGCGTGTTCCTTTAACATGTTATTCATATGATACTGTGATTCTCATTAAATATGTGGGTGCTTGTTGACCACAAACAAGAGCCTAAAGCCCTCCAAACACAGTTTTCTATTGGCTACTCATAACAGAAAGCCCTCCCAACACAGTTTTCTATTGGCTACTCATAACAGAAAGCCCTCCAACACAGTTTTCTATTGGCTACTCATAACAGAAAGCCCTCCCAACACAGTTTTCTATTGGCTACTCATAACAGAAAGCCCTCCCAACACAGTTTTCTATTGGCTACTCATAACAGAAAGCCCTCCCAACACAGTTTTCTATTGGCTACTCATAACAGAAAGCATAAAAACATACACATTTAAACAAATAGATCACCTGAATCACCATTCATCTCACTTCTCTCTCCTGTTGAATAAACCTACCAGCTGTCTCTCTCCCTGTTGAATAAACCTACCAGCTGTCTCCGATTCTTCTTCCACGTCTCCGCTTTCCTCTTGGAGTTCATGTTCTGAAAGGCTGTGGGTTGTAAAAATAATAACAACGACAGAACGTCTATTTAAGTGAAGTGAGAGAAAAAGATGTCTTCATTAGTGTTTTCCCAAAACTATGACAAAGGAGAACATGAACAAGAAGTTCTACCTAATGAAAAGATATCAAGGTCATGAGATCTGCTCTGTATGATTATATACATATCCTATCTCATATGATCACTTTACATTTTCTTTTATCACTTGGTTTTAACCCTTTCACTTCAACACTACAGAAGGTTAACCCTTTCACAATCACTACCACACTACAGAAGGTTACCCTTTCACTAACACACTACAGAAGGTTAACCCTTTCACTACCACACTACAGAAGGTTAATCTTTCACTACCACACTACAGAAGGTTAATCTTTCACTACCACCACACTACAGAATGTTAACCTTTCACTACCACACTACAGAAGGTTAACCCTTTCACTACCACTACAGAAGGTTAACCTTTCACTACCACACTACATAAGGTTAACCCTTTCACTACACACTTTATAATAGCTACCATCTTCTACCCGATATATATTGTAATTCAACTCACAGAAGTCACGGTTGTGTTGCTCTTTGTCAGACATTGTACTGTGTACTCACAGAAGTCGCTGGGGGGGTTGTGGGTTAGATTCCTGTAGAACTCTGTGCGGTGGGCCTTCTTCAGGCCCGTACACAAGCCGAAGTCAGGACAACTTGACGTGTCCCTGAGAGAGAGAGAGAGAGGTGAGAGAGAGAGATACAGAGAGAGAGAGAGAGAGAGAGAGGAGAGAGAGAGAGAGAGAGAGAGAGAGAGAGAGAGAGAGAGAGAGAGAGAGAGAGAGAGAGAAGAGAGACAGAGAGAGAGGGGAGAGAGAGAGACAGACAGACAGGAGAGAGAGAGAGTGGAGAGAGACAGAGAGAGAAAGAGAGAGAGCGAGAGAGAGAGAGAGAGAGAGAGAGAGAGAGAGAGAGAGAGAGAGAGAGAGAGAGAGAGAGAAAGAAAGACAGAGACAGAGAGAGACAGAAAGAGAGAGAGACAGAGAGAGACAGAGAGAGAGAGAGAGAGAGAGAGAGAGAGAGAGAGAGAGAGAGAGAGAGAGAGAGAGAGAGAGAGAGAGAGAGAGAGACAGACAGACAGAGAGAGAGAGAAATAAACTCTTATATATACATACTATAAGACAAACAACAAAATGTTTGACTAGGTTGAAATGTTAGCAATGGCATGTAACACTCTCTCTCACCCTGGAGTGTGTGTGTGTCTCTCTCTCTCACCCTGGAGTGTGTGTGTGTCTCTCTCTCTCACCCTGGAGTGTGTGTGTGTCTCTCTCTCACCCTGGAGTGAGTGTGTGTCTCTCTCTCTCACCCTGGAGTGTGTGTGTGTCTCTCTCTCACCCTGGAGTGAGTGTGTGTCTCTCTCTCTCACCCTGGAGTGTGTGTGTGTGTGTGTGTGTGTGTGTGTGTGTGTGTGTGTCTCTCTCTCACCCTGGAGTGTGTGTGTCTCTCTCGCTCTCACCCTGGATTGTGTGTGTGTCTCTCTCTCACCCTGGAGTGTGTGTGTGTCTCTCTCTCACCCTGGAGTGTGTGTGTCTCTCTCGCTCTCACCCTGGAGTGTGTGTGTGTGTGTGTGTGTGTCTCTCTCTCACCCTGGAGTGTGTGTGTGTCTCTCTCTCACCCTGGAGTGTGTGTGTGCCTCTCTATCTCACCCTGGTGTGTGTGTCTCTCTCTCTCACCCTGGAGTGTGTGTGTGTCGTGTGTGTGTGTGTGTGTGTGTGTGTGTGTGTGTGTGTGTGTGTGTGTGTGTGTGTGTGTGTGTGTGTGTCTCTCTCTCACCCTGGAGTGTGTGTGTCTCTCTCGCTCTCACCCTGGATTGTGTGTGTGTCTCTCTCTCACCCTGGAGTGTGTGTGTGTCTCTCTCTCACCCTGGAGTGTGTGTGTCTCTCTCGCTCTCACCCTGGAGTGTGTGTGTCTCTCTCGCTCTCACCCTGGATTGTGTGTGTGTCTCTCTCTCACCCTGGAGTGTGTGTGTGTCTCTCTC